>NC_053454.1:0-250000 GCF_015227805.2 Hirundo rustica | reverse complement strand
AGACACACACACAGCAGGTGTTTGAGAGAGCAGAGGGGATTTTAGGGGGCAAGATTCTGCCAGCACAGTGCTGGCTGGATTTTGGGAGAGGAGAATAAAGGGATGGAGCAGTGCTCCTACAAGAAAAAGCTGAGAGACCTGGGGGTGTTCAGTCTGGAGAAGAGAAGGATTCAGGGGGAAGTTTAAACAGCTTCCTGTGCCCAAGGGGACTAAAAGAAAGATGGGGACAAGTGTTTTAGCTGGACCTGCTGCAATGGTACGAGAAGTGATGGCTTTAAAATAAAAGAGGGTTGATTTCGATTAGATATAAAGAAAATGGTTTTAAGATGAGGGTGTGAGGCCCTGGCACAGGGTGCCCAGAGCAGCTGTGGCTGCCCCTGGATCCCTGGAAGTGTCCAGGGCCCGGCTGGACAGGGCTGGGAGCCCGGATCTAGTGGAAGGAGTCCCTGGCCATGGCTGGGGTTTGGAAATGGATGAGCTTTAAAGGCTCCTTCCAGCCCAGGCCATTCCCTGAACAGGTGAAATGATCTTCTCTTGCCTCCAGCGGTTGTGCTTGCAGAACTCCCGTGGCACTTCTGGCAAGGCCAGCAGAGTGGGATCTCTGGCATCCTGGCCCTGCTCCAGCAGTAATAATTCTGTCCTGCCTCCCCAAATTCCTCCTGTTCTCTCAATTAGAAACAATTTTCTTCTTCCCTTCATGGCCCAAACTGTTGCCTCAATTAGCTGCTCAGTGTTGATTAAACAAGCCAGCTCCTATAGGTGGTTGGAAAGGAGTCTGTGGGGATTCAAGCACTAATGGAATGCACAATATTAACTGAAATCAATAGAATTAATGGGTTAATTCCATGCTAATACATAGTGCTGGAAGAGAAGTTAGGCTAATGAAAATGCATGTATTCCCTAAACTATTCCATTTGCATCAGATGATTCATCCACCACTGCTTCTTTCAAACATTAATGGGATTAAAAGCACATTTACTAAGAGTACGTGGCCAAGGCACCAGCTCTGCCTCCCCGGGTTCTCTGGGTAAGGTGCAGCCTCTGCACCTGTTTCTCTGCAGGTTAGCAAGGTGCAGAGGAGAGCTGGGGACCTCAGGAGGGAGGGATTCTGCTTTGGAGGCAAGCACCTCTTTGCTCATGACTGCAGGAGGATTTGACATGGACCCGTCCCTAGGTCTGCCCTTGTGAAAGGGGTGGGGAGAAGTGAGAAATGAGCAGCTGTGGCCGTTCTGATGCCCAGCTAAACCCTGCCTTGCATCAGCTTTTCTTTTCTTATACTGGATAGACTCACTGGAAAACAAAACTCGTGGGCTTCTCTTCCTCTCATGCTGATTGTAATCAGAAATGGGTCTCAAAAATTGCAGATGTCTGGATCTTCAAGAAGAAATGTACATTTTCATCAGAGTAATGGAATTATAGAATCATTAAGATTATCTCTGGGCCCCAGCCCTTTTCAAGGGGGAAAGAGAGGGGCAATGGGATTCATTTGGTCTGGAGGTGTAGGGGGATGCAGCTGCGAGCAGCAGGGGAGGGGATCCATCCATTGCACACTTTTCTAAAGGGCAAGGAGTCAATGGCTTAGCATAAGCCAAGATTAGAAGATTCTGAGCACTGGGAGGAGAAACATGGACTGAAAGATACTGTGGAGGTGTGCCAAGCACAGGATAGATGCACATCTGTCAGGGATGCATGTGGAGGTCTCAGAGAAGCCCGGGTACAGAACTGCCCAGACTCCAGTAAATTTTTCAACCTTCTCTTGTCCATGCAAAATCAAAAGATCCCCTCAGGTGAGTCTTGATGACCACAAACCCAGGTTTTCCTGGATAAGAAAGGATCGATAGAAACATCACAGAATCATTTAGGCTGGATAAACCCTCTAAGAGCATCAAGCGCGGTCGTTCTCCAGCGCTGCCGAGGCCACCGCTGACCCGTGTCCCCAGGTGCCACACGCACTTGGCAGGGGTTCGTGACCCGAGTGGAGCCCGTGAGCGGACGTGCGGGCACTGAGCATGCCTGCAGCCCTCTGCCTGGCACCGCTGCGCTGCGCTGCTGGAGAACGCCTCAGCATTGCTGCACGTGCAGGAACAAAGAGCACTCTGGCTCCGTGTGGTGGGGCTCGTAAAACAGCCCTTTGCATCCCCGGGCCACCCAGGAGGATGTGACTCAGCCCAAAAACAAGGCCAGAGCCTGCTCTGGGGCCGTTCTGGCACGGGGCAGCCCCAAGCTCAAACCAGCCCCAGGGAGGGGCCAGAGGCTCCAGCTGGGAGTGGGCTGCAAAACCTTTGGAGTTAGTCTCTCCTCTGTGGGAAATATTGACAACATCAGAGGCAAGAAAGATCGTCCCAGCAACCTGATGAATTTTTGGCAGAAGAGGAAATGGTTTTGGCCAAAAAAGAGGTGGTTTGGCTCCTGAGCTGCTTCTGTAGAGATGAGCTCCAGCTGCAAAACTCTGAGCAGAGCTGACCAGATTGCAGGGTGCCCCATGGCAACACTTCAGAGGCCACATTTAGTGGCCTTATTTTGGGGACTTTTGGGGTTTTATTTATGGGCAAAAATATGTCATCTTTTTGTCTGTGCATCTCCATTTGCTCTGTGGGTGGGAAAAAAAAAAGTTTGATCCCACAGCACTTTGGGAGACCATTCTCGGAGAGATTAGTAATTGGGAATTGGAGCTAGATGACCTTTAGGATCCCTTCTAACCTTTAATCTATGATTCTGCAATAACTCATTCTATGATTCTATGAGAAATTGTCTGTAAAAAATTGCTATTTGGGACAATTTCCCCCTGAGAATAGGCCTTGCCCAATATAAAATGTAGGGAAGAGTTTGTTTCGTTAGAGCAAGGGAAGGATTGGTTATATAAATGGAAGCAAACCCTTCATTTTTGGTTTCAATGAAGTTTCTTACCAAGTCTGCTTGGTGGAATGACTCCACAGCTGAGCTTGGGTCTAATCCTCCAATTTCACCCCTCCGTGGCAGGAGCAGCAGGATAACAGGATGTCTCACCCTCGCCATGGGTAGCCACGAGCCTTTACCCAGCCAAGCACATACAAGGTCAATACAGGATTTTTCTTAATTAATAGAAGTGACATCGGTTCCCAGCTGAAATCCGTCATTTTTCTGGACCTGAGCACCGCTGTGTTTTTCACATAAGGAGCTCTGTATCCAGAAGCACTGAGGGGCTGTGGGCTCATTTCCAGAAGCGTTCTACAGTTCTGGGAGCACGTCCCTCACAGAGCACAGTATCAGGAGAAGTCCCTGGGCCACGGCCCAGCCCTGCACCAGGGGCTCAGGCTCTGCCTCCAGCTCTGCTCTGGCCCGTGCTCGACATCCATAGGAGGGCAGCCAGGAGGCACAGCCTGGAAGGACCCACGCAAGACAGGACTGCTCATTTCTGTGAGTCTCCCTCTCCTGTCTTGTGATTGTACAATCCCAGAATGGTTTGGGCTGGAAGGGACCTGAAGGCTCAGGCAGTTCCACTCCCTGTCGTGGGCAGGAACACCTTCCCCTAGAGGAAGAAGGGGTTAGTTTGCTGTGTAGAGGTGGATAAATCTTCACTGAGGCTACCTGGAGTGCTTGGAGGCGTCGTGGATGTGAACGGCCACGGCCCAGAGTCAGCCCTGCTGTGTGTGTGCACAGCCAGCTCCTGTTCGCACTCCGGCAAGAGGCAACACGGACGTGAGGTGTCTCTACATTTTCACCTGGACACGACCAGCACAGACCCTTCCTGTATTTCCAGCCAAAACGTGTGATCCCACCCGCCCCCGGGTGCCTTGTGGTGACGCCGGGGGCTGCAGAGGGCGTCTCGTGTGAATGGTCCTGTAAAGGTGCCACAGGGCAAGGGATGGGACAGACACGGCCATCACAGAATCTTCTGCTGCTCGACATGGATTGGAGGAGTCTGCTCTGCTCTCAGGGCAGCCAAAGCCCTGCAGTGCTCAGCAGCAGTTTGGTTGTGATGCTCCATTTGGTACAGTCCTGTAAGGGGCAAGTGCAGACCAAGCATTGGGGTTTTCATTTCCTTCACTTCTGATTTTCACCACAAAGAGGATGTCTCCGAGTATTAGGAAGAATTTTGTCCTGGAAAGAGGTGGATGGGCATTGGCAGGGGCTGCCCAGGGAGGCTGCGAGTGCCCAGCCCTGGAGGTGTCCAAGGAATTCCTGGAGGTGGCACTCAGGGCTCTGGGCTGGGATCAGTCACAGGGTGGATTCGACGGGCTGGGAGGGCTTTTCCAACCTGAATGATCCTGTGATTCTGTGATTCAGAGCAGAAACTCTGCGACAGCCTCGCTGACCACTGGCAGGGCCGGGGCCTCCCCAGAACACGTCTGTGTGTCCAGAGGAGGAAGGAGAGCTACCCAGTCACACCAGCACATGAAACTTGCCTTTGATCTCACACTTTTATACATCACTGGCTCCACTGCAGAACTGATGCCATCAAAAACAAGATCAAAGCCTGTTCCTTGTGCACTGGAGGCATCTGTGATGTCAGCGAGCACCCAGAGTCACCAAGCTGAGCTCTGTGGAATTTCTGTGGTTTGAAAGTGATGTAACCATGATTAAAACCTTGTCCTTACATTAATTCGTATTTCACAGGCCTTTTTTCCGATGCATCACATTGTGAGTCTGCTGGGGAAATTCCAGCTGCATGTTCTAGATTCACGATCTCTGATTCTGTCATCTATTCGTTCTCTTGTCCCCTCGGCTACTCAGTCAAAGAAAAGGAGAAGCAGTGTGGCTTTCCCCCAGGCTGGTGTAAATCAGTGTAACATCAGTACAGTCTGAGTCAGCCCTGTCTTCACTCAGCTCTGCCAGCTTCCAATTCCATGAAATTGGGGGTTTCTCCATGGAAAATGGCATTGCACGAGCTGGGAATATGCAGCACAAGTGTAGTATAAAATTCCCAGCTTACAAAAGCAGACTAGAGAGGGACTGCCTGGAGGGGGGGCTGGACAGGGACGGTGCTGGTCCCTGATTCAGAGCAATGGAGTTTGTGACCAGCATCACTGCAAGGGAACTGTGTGGTTCAATGCCCCCAGCCATCAGCCCAGACCTGTAGTAGGTGTGGGAGGCTTGGGGATGCTTGCTGAGCTCAGGGGAACCTCTCAGGTCAGAGTTCAACCCCCCTCAGTTGTGTTTCTGTGAAATCTGTCTCTGAAAATGTCCCGTGAGAGCTCAAAGAAAACTGGAATTGGGTGCAGCATGAAATAAGTCCTTCAGAGGCCATGTGGCCATTAGTGGTGCTTGAAAGGGTGGATTCAGCTCTAGAAAACAAAGTTAGGCTGAAATGATCAAAACCCCTCAAGGATTTAGGAACTTCTTCTTTATTCAGTCACACACATCTGAATTGGCTTCTTGCTCAGCACTGGAGGCTGGCTGTGTCCCGATGGGCACCGAGTGCCTCCGTGGCACGGCACTTTGGGATCTGTTCCAGGCACAGCCGTGCCATGAGCAAACGCCAGCTGAGCCAGCCATGCACAGACACCACTGCTCTGTGCCTGGGCCCAGCTCTGCAGTGCTCCAGGTTCCCTCCAAAACAAACAGAAATAAGCCCCCTGTGACTGTCACCTACTTGGCAGAGCACCCAGGGTCTCAGAGCTGTGTGCCAGCATCTCCAAACTCACCTCCCAGCCGGAGAAGCCAAGGCATGAAATGGGTGAGGGAATTCCAATCCCACTGCTAGAAGCTGAGCCAGGAGCCCTCACCTGAGGTGCATCCCACCAGGACACATCCCAAACCAGGCTGCCTGTCCTCCCTTGAGGACACGGGGCTCCCTGCTGACCCACGTGCGCTCTGCAGGCCAGGGGATTCAGAAGGGAGGAGGTTCAGCAGGGCAGGACGATGCCTGTGCCGCTGTCTAAGGCAGCTGGAAAACTTGAGAAGTGTGTGGTGTTTGTTTTGTGTTTGTTCTGGAGATCCTGAGGGCGGTGGGAGGTCAGCACAGGTACGTTACACCCGCTCGTACCTTGCGAGGGAGGATGGTCAGATACTATCAGAGGAGGTTAAGGCAGAGCAGCCAAGCAGTCAGAAGACAGGCGGTGACAGATCCAAGGCTGTCTGTGCAATGTAATTCCTTTCCCCCGGTGTGTTTCCATTCTGATACCATCTTTAACTGCATGATTAAAAATATTGATACTCTTCTTGGACAAGACAAAAATCTGTACTGTGGAGGTATTGAATAGCTGAAGACACAAATCCTCGTCTTTGGTAGACAAGTGAGGCAGGTGCTGTGAGCACTTTCTTTAGCTGAATGCAGGCTCTGGGTTTCCAGGGTGGGAGAGAAACACAATCCCTCATGACAGAATGGTGATATTTCAGCAGAGAGAGGAGTTAGGGGCCATGGCAGACAGGCAGTGCTGATGATTTGCTGAGATGTTGTGTGCAGTACTCAAACCTTTCCTGGGCACACAGATGAAAACTCCACGCTGGAGCAAACCAGCAGAGCTGAGGTGGGTGTCAAAAAGAGTGGGGATGGGCACCTGCTCCTGCCTGGGAGGGCAGATTTTGAGCCACTGGATCAGTGGATTAAAGGGCTACAGAAATCATCTGTAATTCTGCAGAGATAAGTCTGTCCCAGGGACAGAGATATCACGGAGTGAAATTGTTGCAGAGATTCTGTTATTAAAGGGTTTCCAAGAATTTAATCCTGACAGGAAAGCAGCAACAAGAGGTGGGGGAAGAATTTGGGCCAGTTACAACCAAAGGAGCCAAAGAAAGCAGATTTTGGCAAGAGGGGTGATGAACCATTGGAACAAACTTCCTGGGATGATGACAGATTTCTTTCTCTCTTGAGGTTTTCTTATCAATGAGAGCTTTTCTCTGGGAAACAGACTTGAGCCAAGGACAAATTACCGGGGCCATTACCACGGTGAGTGGATGCAGCGCTTTGTCCTGAGCGAGGGAGAGGGTCAGCTGTGCCTCCGGGCTCTGGGCACGTCAGTCACGGGTGCTTTGCTGTCTGTGGGGCCTGCCAGGCTCCCCCAGCGCTGGCTGCGATCAGCTGCTGCCTGAGCTCAGCAGAACAGGGTGCAGCACATCCCCTGCAGGGCAGGTCCTGGCAGGGGGACAGGCGAGGGCTCCAGACCTTCACCCTCTCCCACCCACGGGCGGTTTTTGCTCCAAATGACCTTACACCGACCTGCTTCTGGACTCTGTTCTAGGCACATTGGCTCTGTTCTATCTGTGACCACACCCAGCCTCTGTTCACCCTTCATTCCTACCATCCTCATGCCCACCCTAATTTGTTGCCTCTCCTTGACCTTGTTTCCTCCGTGACAGCTGCTAGTAATTCAGCACGAGACCACAGGAGCCGGGGAGCTTGCACGGACACCACCACCCAAAGAGGGCCCACATGCTGCATATCCAGCACTGTCCTCCTCTGGGATCCCACCAGCTCTTCGTGGGTGGGTCTGGCCAGAGACAGGCTCCTGCCCATGCCCTCCTGGCTGTCATCTCTCCCTCGTGGTTTCTGTCTTTTCAAATGGGTGTAGCAGTCCTTGGTGCCCAGGGACAGGACCAGGGCTGGAGCCGTGCCAGGCTCAGGCTGGAGATCAGGAAAGGTTCATCCCAGAGGGTGCTGGCACTGCCCAGGCTCCCCAGGAAATGGGCACATTCCCAACTCTGCCCGAGCTCCAGGAGCCTTTGGACAGCACTGCCGGGGGGGCACAGGGTGGGATTTTGGGGGTCTGTGCAGGGACAGGGGTGGATGGATGATCCCTGTGGGTCCCATTCAAATCAGGGTATCCTGTGAGTCTGTGATCTTCTTTTGACCAGGGCACTGCAGTCACTACCACATTTTGGGATTCCCAACCCGCACAGAATCCCAGAATCTGATATTCAGAGTTAAAGGGGACCTTCCAACCCTCTCCTGCATCAGAGCCTTTCCGCTCTTGGGCAGAAGGGCCAATACTGAGGGTGCCATGGGGAAATGCTGTAGCAGCTTGATTCTTCCTTGGGCACTGGGATCCTCAAGTCCATCCACAGCTGAAGGAACATTTCCAAGATGGGAAGCAGCCACTGCAGCCCTTTGCTTATCCTTTGCTTATCCCTGCGCTCAGCCAGGAGAGCTGGGCCCCGACTGCCAGAGCTTTTGCAAACACAACTGTGACTCTATAAGGTGAAAGGCAGCAGGGGAACTGCACTTGACCAGCAATATTGTTCCTGGCCAGGCCCCAAGCAACCCAGAATTCCTTTTCATCGGGAGGTGGAGGAATGGGGTCCTCACAGTCGGTTGCTGGCACTGTTTTGCATTTTCTTCAGCAGAGCAGCACAAGGCTGAGAGCAGCTCCATGAGGGGGAAAAGGGTTATTGAAATAACAAATGCTATTCAAGGAGAGCTGTGATTAGCTGGATTTTAGACACTTAGGACAAAAGCCGAACTTTATTTCTTCTGGCTTTTTCAGTTACTTCTGGTCTATTCAAACATCATGACACTTAAAATTCAACTGAACACTTCTCTACATTGGGAAACTGAAGTCAACAGGGAGCAGGGAAGAGAGGCCAACAACACTTTTACCTACATTGATTAGATTATAAAAAATGTGATTTCCCTTTAAAGGTTCTGTTGATTTAAGTGTCTGAAATTCACTGATGTGCAATAGAGTTTTTAATAGTACACATGTTCCTGGTAAATCTTCACAATCAATTTCCTTTATGCTCTTCTCTTGCATTTTCCATCATAATCATCTTTCCCCAGCTCTTCTCAGCAAGTAATTCTGAATTTCAGGCTTGTTTGCAACCTGCTGACCTCTCCCCGCCCCCAATATGAAACCTATGAATAATCATTGAAAGCGTGTCATAAATAATTGCCTGTGAACTGCAGCCAGTAATTAAATATTAGGATTCTGATCATGCTGCTGGGTGAACTCTGGTTTTACAAGGGTAAAAGAAGCCTTCAAGCAAGTTACTAGACCTTTGTATGGCTCAGGTTGTCTTGGATTACAAGATAATTTCTCACAGCAAAATTCACGTTTGGTTATTTAAGCTGAGACCGAAAACAGATTTCCATGACAGAAATAGCGAGGGCATAAGGAGAGGGTTCAGCACAAAGGTTCAAACCTTGCTTAATAACTTATTATTATTTAATTTCCTTCCATCCCCTGGGATCTCTGGGATGGAAGGAACACCTAATTGCCATAACTGCAGGTCTGATTCAGGTGAGGACACCGTGGCTGGAGGATGCTGCTCCTCCCCTGGTGTTTGGGAAGCGCAGCTCTCGGGGCAGGAGGCTGCTGGCTCTGTGCTGAGCAGGGAAAGTCTGTCCCAGCCTCAGCAAACCCCCAATCTGGCTGGCTCCGGGTGCTTTCTTTAATCCCTGACACAGATCAGGGCTCATTTCTGGACAGTGGAGTTCATGGCCTCTGCTGTGGCCACATTTGACACCTGGGACTTGCATTTTCACCATCACCCCTCCGTGTTTCACTGCACCTTCAGCACTTGTTGCTGCGGGGCCAGGACTGAGCTCCAAGGGCCGTGTCCCTCCACTTTCACCTGTGAAGCCACAGCTGAGTTGCTGCCCTGCCTAAAGCTCTGCTCAGCTGCTGCTCCAGAAAGGGGCAGGGTTCCCATGGGGCTGCCACATCTGCAGCCCCGCTCACGTCTCGGATACCTTGGAGCACCCCAAGCTGCACCGAATACCCACAGGTGGGCAGCCGGCTCCTCCAGGGACCCAGGAACAAAGACAGCCAAACGATTGCCAGCACAACTATCAGAGAACCATGGGATGGTTTGGGCTGGATGGGACCTTCAAGCTCATCTTGTTCCACCCCTGCCGTGGGCTGGGACGCCTTCCTCTGGACCAGGTTGCTCCAAGCTGGCCTTGACTTCTTTTCCTCTGTACCACTATGACAAATAAGTTACTATTTGCTTTATGCTCTATACTTTATTTTTTAACGCACTGCTTTTGTCGTTCATTATCTGCCCATTTCTGCCCAATGCCTCAGCTCAGCAGCCCTAGAGCAAGCCAATCTATCATCCTGGTTTTGGAGCCACCCCAAGACGTGATCCATTTGTCTTCTCTCTTTCTCATCATGTTTCCACTCTTTTTCCTTATTCTGTGTCCTCCACATTGCTTTTCTGCTTTTTATGACTCAGTTACCCAGCTGAAATATCTCTTTTGCTCTCCCTTTTATGAGATGCATTAGAAAAGACTTGCCAAGGCTGTGTAGATCTCACGATGCAGCCTCTCCCTGCCTGGCACAGCACTCTAAATATTACACGAGGTACAGACACAAGGCTTGCACTGCTTCCAAGGGTACAATTCTCACCCAAGTTTGATGATTAAAAATAGTATCTCTGGTCTGACCGTCAGCCAGCTGATCTTCTGGGCAAGGCAGATGTGTGTAGTGAGAATCACTGCTGTGTGTGAGGGTGCATTAATGCTCGGGCTGGGGCTGTTACGTGGCTGTGCTGGCACGGACTGTGCCCCCGTGCTGGTGTGGGATGGGAGGATGGAATTCAGCGCCTTCTGGATTATTCTTGGCGTGTCTCAAATTGTGAATCCTTGCATTCAGAGCCTCAGTTCCTCTTTGGTGTGGAGTCACGTTTATTCCAATGTAAGTTCTCATGGGTTTGTGGTTTTGCTGTTCCAACACATCCTCCCTTTTCCCTCCACGCCCTCCCACCCTGTGTTTGTAGTCTGAGTCCCCCATGAGCCCCACTGGCTGTGGGAGTGATCCCAGCTGAGTGAGGCTCCCCAGGCTCTCCTCGAGTCACTGAGGGCACAGAACGGATTCCAGAGAGTAACTGCAAGTACTTAATTTGGGTTCCTCTTTGTATTTCCTAACTATTTTCCTGTATGCGTAAATACATATGTGTGGCTGTATGCCTAAATTCCAGTTGTCTCGTGTCACCACTCACTTCTCACTGCCTTTTCCCTTCCTCAGCTAAAATCTTCTCTGGTTTTTCCATCTTGGCTTCCTCTTCAGATTTCACCATATGCCTTATTCATCCTCTTTTGTGATTTGGGCTTACGAGCTCCAGCCTTTGTGTCTAATATTTAGTGTCAGAAGCAAAAAAAAGGTCAGTGAGAGATGAAGGGATGATGGATAGATGCAATGACCTGTGCTGCTACGGACATGTACACAGTTTTGTCTCTGAACCCAGGGTTGCCTGGAAAAGTGTCACTGGAGGACATTTATTGGAGCCCTCTGGCTTTGAAATGTCGGGAGAAGAATCTCTGTTCTTTGATTTTAATCATCTTTAATCTTCATAAATCTTCAGGAGGGTTTAGCTTTTGTTTGAATGAATTTTGCAACTTACAGGGAAAACAGAGGTGGGGGAGTATAATTGAGTGCTTGTTTAGTGCCAAATTCATCTTAAAGCAGGGAATGAAAATGGCATAGCAAGTGCTGAATTATATATTATTAAAACTGCTTCAGCCCTTGCAAAGAAAAATAAAAAATGGCCTTTTTACTCACCAGTTAATCATGTACAAAAGAAAAGTGGACGGAACAAAAATGAACTTAATCACAGAAGAAGGGGTCACAGTTCCTGCTTGCCATATGGCTGGGATCCCCATCATAACCTGCAGTGCAGAGCACACATGGTTATTTAAGTGCTGGCATTTAAGTGCTTCAAAGAGGTGCATTAGGAAGAGAGTTCATTGATAAATGACCCTTTAGAAATGGGTGAGATTCTGTCCTTAGCAATGAATGCTCAAGGTCTGCACAGTTGTCTTGGCCCATCTTGGCTGCTCTTGTGTTTTACAGGCAGAGCTGGAAGGTTTTCCAGTGCTTAGTTCTAGGGAAAGATGTGCAGGACAGATAAGAGTGTTGAAATGGCTGAAGGCAGGATCCAAACACTGTCCATTTTTGCTAACAATTGTTAGTCTGGCAGCAGTTCAAGCTCAACACCCGTGGACTTTTCCAATCCAGCAAGTGCCAGAGATCAAACGAGGAAAATGTAATTTTCTCCTCGCTTTTCTACAGCAAGAACAGGGACCTGAAAATGACTCCCAGACCCTGCTGAACCAAGTGCATCACACGTTTTTAGGGTTGTTTGATGCAGTGGGCATCACAGCTCCCCCAGAGAGCTTGATGAGCTCTGTGTTCCGAGAGCTCTGTCTTTGAAGGCATTGCCCTTATTTTGTTACTGGCAGCGTGGGCAGGGGGATGCTGCCTGCTCTGCCTCCCAAGCTGCTCTGGACACAAGGGAGGATGCAGAGTGAACAAATGAGCTCAGCTTGCCCTGGAACAGCAGTACCCTCAGATCTCTGGCAAGGACAGCAAAGGAGGACACAGACCTCCAACAGGTGTTGCATGCGCTTTAAAAGCCCAGCCACCTTTCTGGAGTTTGGCGGAAGTGTCAGCATTTGGTGGGAGGCAGTGGATGAAAACAGGGTGTTGGTAGCTGTGTTAGAGCCCGGTGAGGCAGGGAAGAGCTACCCAGGGAGTGCTGGCCAGGGACACCTTCCACCTTCCCAGGTTGCTCCAAGCCCCCGTGTCCAACCTGGCCCTTAGAAGGGAGATGCCTTGTTCTGGGAGAGCCACACTTCACATGGACTTTATTCCCCTTCCATTTGTGCCTGTCTCCAGTGTGGTTTGGTTGATTTGGAGGTGCCTGTTGCTGTTTTACAAGGCCACAGCTGCCACAAGGTCTCCCCTGGACGGTACCACAGGGACAGAGAACGGGAAGGGGCCGTGTGTACGACCCCTGCTGCTCCTCAGAGAAGGGAGGGTGCAGGAGGTGTTTCTGACGTGCTTTTGTAAATAATTCCACTGCTGGGGATTAAGCAGACCCTCCATAATCTCTTCTACTTTTTAACATCCCATATTACATTTTTCTTCATATTGATCTACATCTCCCTTGCTGCACATTTACTCAGAATTACTTCTCATCTTATGTCCCCCAGCAGTGGAGGGATATCTATTACTGTCCCCATCTAAAATGTCTTGTTTATGTGTTTGAGTGCTCTGATCTTGTTTCTTCACAGCCTCCATTCTAAACGATACAAATCCTGATCTTTTATCCTCACCTCAGCCTGCAAACCATTTTTAATTTTAATAAAATTCCTCTGGGATCTTGCCATCTTCCCTAACATATGTTGTCCTATCAAAAGATGACCCAAACTCCAGCTAAAGCCTTACTGGAACTGAGAAGTGCAGAATAATTTCTTCCTGTGATAAACACATACCACTTATGCCCCAGACCACGTTTTCTTTTTTTCATCCTGTTTCTTTTCCCTGTTCAGCCTGTGATCACCTCTCACCCCATGGTCATATCTCCCTTGCTTCTATTTCCTAGGTTTGCTTTTCCCTCCTGTCTTTTCACACGCGCATCTCCCAGTGTCACTTCTGCTGGTCAGTGTCATCCTCCTGATTCCAGACACTGCCTTAAGCAGGCCAAGGCAATTTTGAATTCCAGTCTTGTCTTGCCCATCGCTTGTGACCCCCTCCTCATCTTCTGTCAGCCACAAATTACAGAAATCTATTCTCTGTTCCATCGCTGGAGCCATTATGGGAATATTGAACAGTGCCAGACTCAGGACAGACTCTCAAACACCTTCTTAGTCTGAAACTGTGCCTTTTCTGGTTTTGGAGCTCTCTGTTTGTGAGCTCCCACTTGGCTGTGACTGCTCAGAGGCCACTCACTCACGTGGACCGGTGCCAAATAGCTTGGAGGAGTCAAATCACACATCACCCCCTACTTCCCTGGACAGTCTTACCCATGAGATTGATCTATGATTCCTCTGATTCCTTTGCTTCTTTAAAAAGGGCATTCCTTTCCCACTCCTTTGGGATCTCATTTCTCATAAGAGTTAGAAAGATAAAGGTGTTGCTGTTCTACCAGCTCTAGTAGATATGCACAGACTCTCTGACAGGTTCCAACAACCCCTGGGAGAATGTATTTCTGTGTAAGCAGCTCTGTGGCATGAGGGGAAATGGATTTTAAAGCAGAATTTGGAGGGGAAAATCTCTTATTCTGTGGAGAGTGCACTGGGACATGACAGAAGGAGCCTGGATGTCATTCTTGCCCAAAAGGGTCCACGTCCTCAAATGACTTTATTTCCTTGGAACTGCTGCCCCTCTCCTCACCCATCTCAGGCACCACAGCAGAAGTTCGAGGTCTTGTTCTTGGTTCTGTCAGAGAGGGAGAAACCTGTGGCATAAGTGCCAGATCCATTTCTATTCCCAGTTTATGAGTCAGCAGCTGTCCATCAATGGATCACCAGCTAACCCATCCCTCTCCTCGCCCTCAGCCTCCCTCCAGCATCTCTTTTTTGGTTAACAGCTCCTCCGCAGGAACTGGCTGCAGCCAGAGACTACTGCAGATGGAAAGTTCTTTGTGAATGTGAAAAAGAATGTGAATCACTGAATGGTATCTGGAGCAGGGAAGTGCAAAGAAGTGTAGACCAGGGGAAAAATGAGAAAATAAAACACTGTTGAGATGTCTTTAATGGCACTGGTGAGCAGGGCATAGAAATCCATGCTGTCAGATCCTGAACCATCAATGCTTCAGCCTCCAGAAATGCTGCTCTGTTCAGAAGTTAAGGGAAGGGTTTGGACTGTCTGCAAACACTGAAAATCATTTTTTTAAATAGAAATCACTGCAATGTGCCTGCCCCTGGGAGCAGCAGGAGAGAAGGACAAGTCCCTCAGATGGAGATTAGATCCCAAACAACTCAATAGGAATATTCAGAGAAATTTTTTCCCTTGTGTACCAAGGGAGAAATTTTGAAGACGTTAGCTGGAGATGTGGGCTTTTTTCATCCTGTGATCTGCCCCTCTTGGGTCTTTGCAAATTGTCCTGACCACGAAGACTTTGCAAGTCTGCATTTCCAATGACCCTGATGAGACGCGTTCCTTAACAAAATTTCCCTCTGGTTTTTAACTTGCTCCTAAGGTTTTTGACAGGAAAGTGCAAGAATTATTTGAAGGAAATAAGGACATTGCAATTCACACAGACTGGGGGGTCAGGGAGAGGGCAGCAAATGGGTCAAAAAAATGGGGCATGGCAAAAGAAATCTAAGTTAAAATCAGAAATGTGGGATATTTGGAAGAAAGTGTAAGTGCATTGATGTATACACAGACTCTGGCCAAAGCCATGTGATTACAGAAATGCTGCTTTGATGACAGCTAAGAAAGATTTGCAGGGTTTGTCTCCTAGATTTAAGTGAGCTGTCTGTTCTTTCTGGGATGTTATGCAGGAGGATTCCAAGTGAAACGGGAGTGCCAGCGTGGACAGGGAGTTTTGCCAGCCAAAGAGAGGAAAGCAAGCGCCTGAGTTTGGGCAAGCTGTGCCAGACAATCAGAGAATAGTTTGGGTTTTGAAGAGGCCTTTAAAGGTCATGTGTGCGACCCCCTGCAATGAGCAGGGACGTCTTTCACTAGATCACACTGCTCAGAGCCCCGTCCAACCTGATCTTGGGTATTTCACCCCGAGATCAACCATCTGGCCCACAAATCCCTCTGTGAACGACTCCGGACAGTGTGACAGAACTCCTGCGCACTTTGCTGGAATTGCTTTCTCAAACACTCTGCAAAAAGCACCTTCATGTACAGAGGGATGCCTTAGCTGCAGGAGATGTTAAAGAAAAATATTCAGGTAGGGCAAATGGATGTCATAAAAAAATTGGCCCCAGTTTCACTGTTCCTAAAGAAATAGCTCATTGACCTGTGAGAAGACAGGAGGGTGTTCGGCTTTAATTTTCCAGCTGTATCCTTGGAGTTTGAGAAGTGTAAACCGGGAAAACGAGCTGAGAGCAGGCACTGTCCTGGGAGTGTTTGAGACATCGTTCTTGAATGCTGTGTGGAGAACTGCACAGGCCACACGGATGTGGTGGAAGAGATTTCTGTCGTCTGAAACATCATCGAGAATAAACTTTTGGAAGCCGTGGCAAAAGAGAAGGCACCGCAGAAAGTGCCACTGGAAGGAGGCAGGGAGCTGCATATCAATCCAGATCAGAGCTTTCTGTGATGGAGAGCACGGTGCACAGATGCAGGAATTAGCAGTGTCAGTGCTGCAGCCCTGAGGGATTCTATAGAATCTGTGGGATTATGAAAAATCCATTGCAGTGGCCACCAATGAACACAGGGATGGAAGAAATAGATATGAATGAAACATGTCAAGGGTTTCTACCTTGGAGACGACAACCAGCAATGCTGGGTCAGATGTGGTGGACCTGTGGGATTATCCGTGCTACTCTGAGACTGCGTTATGAGAGAGTCTCATATTAAATCACGCTGTAGGAAACAATAAACCTTTATGTGGCACATATGGGCTTCCAGAAGTGGTCATTTTTTACATCAGTGCACAGTTAATTAATAGGACTTTGAAAGATTTTGAAGAGTTGCTGAATGCCAGAAATCTTCAGTCAAATTATTTGAAGCAAAGTGGAGCTAAGGGAGTTTAAAAAAATCTCAGATATTTAAGTGTGTATGTGTGTAAAATCATTACAGACATTGAGAAAGATCTGTATCTCACTTTGCTGGACTTAAGCAGACTGCCTTTAAGGCATTTGATGTTGTTAGCTGAAATTTTGCTCAGAAAGGTGAGAATTTGACTGCCTTGCTTATCCAAATCTGGGCTAAGAAGCTAAGCTGATCCTGATGCACAGATAGAGAAATAAAAATACATGTACAAAATCAAGTGATATTTGAGAAGCTCAGTTACTTCAGACTCTGTGCCTGATGACTCCAGAGTGCTGCTTTATGGGCAGACGAGCATAAACTGCAACATGAGAAGAATTTTTGCTTGTGAAAGGAGAAGATGCAAAGGGTTTAATGATGAGCTCGGTCTAGGAAGGACACCCAGAGGATGTCACAGTGTGTGCTTCAGTATCCAATCACAGTATTGGCCAATGAAAATGCTCTTTTAAAGGTAAATCTTGCTCCAGGTGTGGACAGTTGAGGAACCCCAAGCTCCACTGTGCTCAGTGAGTGCAGCTGAAGGATATTGTGTTGTGGCTGCTCTGCCTTGAGCAATGCAGCCATTTAGAGCACCAGGGACATGCTGTACCAGGAGCTGCAGCACACAGCACTTTCTTTCCTCTAAAGACTGGAAAATCAGCCCCAGGGCAATTACTGATCAGGAGCTTGAACATGTAACCCCAGTGCGGGAGACCACTGTGAGTGTCCAGCATGCTGCTGAGAGCACAAATACTGCCTTGCTCAAATTATTCCTTAGTTCTCCCAATTTCCCTCATCTTGACGTACAAGGAGCTGATATCCAGAGACCACCACTTATCCCACGGGATGGGATGCTTATTTTTAGGCATCATTTTCAACATTTTTAGTGTTGAGACCCCGGTGATCACTAACTCTAATCACCCTGCCTGGTATGACTGCCAAGCTTTGGGAGTGGGAGAAGAGCCTCTGTTCCAGCAGAAATCAGGGGCTGAAGCTTCCTAATACACCAACATCATGGTGTCCCCGGATTTTGGCAAGGAATGAATCTGGCATGCACCATTTTCTCTGCCAAAACCTGTAGGTAGTTGTGTGATCGGTGTTTCAGATACCCAGTATTTCAGAAAAGCTTGTATCCACTTTGGAACTTCATGGATCCACAGAAATTTTAAGCCTTCTTCCTGATCTGATGAATTAAACTTATTTAAAATAGATACACAACTATTTGCAACCAGGTCATGCACTGAGCGTGATGGTCTGATTTTCATCCTCCTTTCATAAGAATATTGTTTATAGCTGATTTGGTGGTTAGTCTGGCTGAGTCAGTCCAGCAGGACGGGGCATTCCAGAGGCATCTTTAGAAAACAAAGGCTGAAGCCTTGTCAAAAAGGATGTGTTAGTGTAGGGGAGTAATGATATCTAGGGAGACTTCACCCCAAGTCATCATGAGGGTTTTCATGATGAATTCTGTTCTCCTTAAGGGTAATGGAGACACGATACAACTTGTCATGGTATCTGGGTGTCATGTATAAATCTATGATAAACAGCAAGACAGATCAGAGGAAGGTTTTCTTCTGGGTTTGAGTCCATACATAGAGTGGTTTTCTCCTACATGGATCAGCAGTTAGAGAAGCAAATACTCAGTGAACGTGTTTCTTTGTATCTCCTCGGTACCTGTAAAGTCCTGCGTGGAGGCACAGATCAAATGCAGACAAAAGATTGCTCATAACGTGGAAGGAAGGGGTGAAAGGTCCCTCTCTGGAGGGACAGAGAGTCAGGCAGCATATTTTTAATGCCTGCTCAAGACTCGCAGCACGTTATTGGCCTGAACTTTGCAGAATTGCTTTAACACCATCAGTTCCTGAGATGTTCTCAGCAAATTCCACCACCCCAGTGATGGCTGGGAAGGATCCCTAGGAAAAGACCCGTTTGCAGTGTGGGATTTCATCATGTGTGTGCTGTGTTTGTAAAGCCATCCAAGTCCACTGTCAGCAATGAGTGGTGGTGTCCTCCTCAGGTGAGCTGCTCTGAGTTAACACGGGAAGCACTGGGGCAGCCCTCAGGGTGGCCGTGGTGTTGGAGCACGGAACCGGCACTAAGATCAGGGCAAGACAGGTGGAAGGGAAGAAAACTTCCCCTTGCGTGGAGAACAGCATCCAAAGGCGGTTTCAGGTGCTACAAAATCCAGGCGACAGCTCTGGACAAGGCGTGTGGGATCTCGAGGGAGGGCTGTTCTCAAGCAGGTTGGGGGAAGGAGCGTAGGTAGAGGTATTCATAGGGGCTGCTCTGCAGGTATTTCAGCAGCAAACAGGAAATGAAATTTCAGCTGTGTACCAGAGTTTGCTCCTTGTGTGATCCTGAGCATTTCACTATAAAATCATGGCATAAAAACACAGTTTAAACAAGGTTTAGCAGGAGCCACCTGCATTAACCACCTGGGCCCATTAATGCATGACTACTGGTTTATGGATAGTTGGGAAATACTAGGAATATTCCTTCAAGACTCTCTTTCCCATCATTTTTCACTCCAGGACAACTGTTTGTGATGACTTTTTTCTGACAGCTCTGGGGAAGTTCAAATGTGTTGCCTGTTAGCAAGTACCGACATTTAGTCTGTGTTTGATTTACTCTGACCCGGGCTGTGGGCTTGTCCAGTGGTGGTCGTTCCTTCCTGTGGTCTGGTGCACAGTCCCTGTTCCTGCCAGAGTCTCTCACCCCAGGAATGCTCGTGCTCCGTGCAGTGTCCTCTCCCAGCCATTCCCATGGCCTGGCTGGAAAAACAAACCTGGCGCAAGGGCCGGGCTGGGTGGGACTTGGAGCAACCCGGTCCAGTGGAAGGAGCCAGAGGGGCTTTAGGGTCCCTTCCAACCCAAATCTTACATGCTTCTGCAAAGACAACCATCCACCTGTGCAGGCAAAACGAGGCTCACCTAGAAGGGTAATCAACCACTCCTGTTGTTTCTTGGAGATTTTAGGTGGTTATTGTCCTATTAGCTGCAAATATTGTAAAAGCAAACACCGTATGTTTCGAGTCAATGTCTTGTCGTGGAAATAAAGTGTTCATCACTCCATGAGCTGTGTGTGGATCACAGAATCATGGTGGAGTCACTGAGGCTGGAAAAGACCTCCAAGACCATCGAGTCCACCCTGTGACTGATCCCCACCTTGTCACCCAGCCCTGAGCACTGAGTGTCACATCCAGGCCTTCCTCAGATACCTCCAGAGATGGGGACTCCAAACCTCCCTGGGCAGCCCCTTCTAAGGCCTGACCAGCCTTTCCATGGAAGAATTTTCCCAAAATCCACCCTGAGCTCCCCTGGCCCAGGCTGAGGCCATTCCCTCTCCTCCTGTCCCTGTTCCCTGGGAGCAGATCCCAAATTCCCCCCGGCTGTCCCCTCCTGTCAGAGACTTGTGCAGAGCCACAAGGTCCCACTGAGCCCCCTCTTCCCCAGGCTCAGCCCCTTCCCAGCTCCCTCAGCTGCTTTTCATAGCACTTACTGTCCAGAGCTTCGTTGCTCTTTTCTCCAGCCCTTCAAATGAGGAGTGTAAAAAGATTCACTCCAAATTCATATATAAACTGGAGGGGAGGGGGGTGTATCCCAAAGCGCCCAGTGGAACTGGCGTGGTTCCTGCTAAAACATCTAAATCCCAAGTTGAGGAAGAAAAGGAGAGTAACAGGACTCCACGTTGGTGCTCTCCAGGCATTTTATTCACTATTTCCAGCCCACATGGAATCACCTTCACACTTCTGTACCCCAGGCACAGCTGCACTTCCCTGAGAAAGGAAATTATCTCCTTGGAGAAGAGTCAGACCTGCTTGGTCAGCACAATGCATTTTGAGACACCCATATGAAAGGAGCTGAGGGTCTGTTAAAATGGAAGAGACCGATTTTTCTCTTACACACTTCAGGAGTAACTCTTGGGTGAATGGCACTGAGATAAGAGTGAGCAGAAACAGATGTGGAGCACAGCTACAAACAGGATGTGAAAATAAACTCATTACTCCATCTGCCCACCGTAAACAGCGTGAAATTAGCAGGGAGTGAGGAATAAAACTCCAGACAAATGGCCTTTTAAAGAGAGCAGAGGGAGCTGGAAGGGCTGCTATTAGAAAAGCAGAGACACAGAAAGCCCAAGCCACGCACGGCTCGGTGCATATCCCAATTCCCTGGTCAGTCAAGGAGAAGGAAAATCCTGGGGCACAGAACCTGCCAGGAGCTATTTTTGAAGGCAAAACCAGAAAGGCCACTCCATCTTTGGGAGAGAAGACCTAATATTGCTCTTGTCCCTGCGTGTTAGGAAACACTATCAATTTTATAAGTCATGGAGATTTATTTTTTTTCCCTAAGAGGTGCTGTCTTAATGTTGCATAAAATTACTCTCTCAGGGGAAGTGTGAGGAGAAAAACGTGGTGTTATGTTGTCTCAGTTGCAAAGACATGGCTAACAATAAAAGCCCCTGACTGATTTGGTTTTTAAGTGACACAATTACAGAACGGGTCATTCGTGACACTCCAAGTGGCTTCAAGCACCTCTGCCATAAAGTCTGAATGGGGGTGTTTTATGCTGTGGGTTTGGGCTGTAAATATTCACCCCGGGCCTTTGTTCTATGAAGCAAGGCTCAGTTTGAGGATATATTTACTTAAAATTTTGCAGGAAAATTTCTCAAATGGTCAATCTGCTTGATTTATTTAAAGTGAGATCCCAAAGTGTTTTACAGCTTTTACAGGCTGGTTGTGTTTATAACCATCCTGGGGAGTATCTTCTGCAATTCATGTAGCGGAGGAAGGGAAGGAAGGTCATAATTTCTATGTTAACCTACTTTTCTAGCAGCTGACAGGACACTGACAAAGTCATCTCTTCTAGAATAAAACCTGCTGGGCTTTATCGTCATTCAGAGGTGATCCTTTGGAGAAAGCCAGAGTAAAATAAGCCAAGTATTTTTTTCCTTTATTCCTATGGATTCTGCTCAGATATGTTCTCTAGCTCATTTTATGGTGCTCAGTGAAATTGCAAATTTCCCAAATGATATTTCAAGGAAACTGGTTCCCTGTGTTCGAAGTTCTTCAGTATATGACAGCCCAAGGCAGAGTTTCCCACGTGTTGGAAATAATTTCCCTCTCCATGTTTGGCAGATCCAAACCAGCCTTGAGTGCTAAATAAACCAGGTCTATGAATAAATCAGGGGCAGGAGAACCCAAATTTGAGATGGTGTGAGATTTGAAATACCTGAAAACTTGATGTTGGCCATGAGGCACTTTGAAATAGTCTGCAGTTAGATTAAAGGTTTTTCATTTGAGATTCCACTGGGGTATTTCAGGAGGAAACCTCCTGGTGGGTTCACCCAAAGTTTGTAATAAACATAATTGAAGTATCTGAATTCCAGCTGCTACTTTCTACTCTAATCAAGAGCAACAGAGGCAGCTCCTTCTTAGCAAACACCCTGTGACTGCTGAGAGAACAGAAATGGATATATTGGGCTGGAGTGCTGAACTGGGAGGTGCAGAAATTAAGGAGAGATTGCAGTTGGAAGGCAGAAAAGGGGACTTTATGAAGAGATGTGTAGAGTCTTGGAGAAAGCAGAGATTTCATGAAGGCCTCAGAGATGGAGATCAGGGACTCACATTTTTCTCAGGCAGCAGGATTTTCTAATATTGTCCAAGCTGGGTCTCACCAGAAGCAGACACTGGAGAGAGTCGAAAAGCAGACTGTCTTTTCTATCCTTCCCCTTCTGGTTCCTATCCAAAGAGAAGACAAGTTATGCTAGAGACTGAGATTTCCTTTGGGAAGTATTTGAGAAATACTCCTTCAAGGTCATGACAGCGGTTTCTGTTTTTATAGTACAGCAGGATCCAAAATTACTGTGCGGGTGCTGGAACTGATTCTCCCCTTCCATAACCCATGTTTGCCTCTTCCTCACTCTCCCAAGCCGTGGTGCAGTTGTGCCTGACCTATGTCAAATGCTCCAGACCATCACACCCGTCACCTCTCTGCCACCTGGGTGCCACACAGCCACGTCCTGCTGAGCACGGCTGAGCTGCTGAGCCTGCCCTTTGCCCGGAGCAGCCATGCAGCCATGAGCCTTGGGCTGAGCTCAGTCCCAGGAGACAGTCTGCACGTGCCCAGCCTGCTTTAGGGATGGAGAGCAATAAATAACATGGGATCGGTCTGCTCCTGGCACTGAGGCACAGCACCACTGAGCCCTGATGAACTAATTTATTGGTGTCCGTGTAGCAATAGCATCTTCCTCCCAGGCTTTGGGCTCTCCTCTCCAAATGGGGAATATAACAGTTTGTATTGGTAAAGGAACTCTAAAGACAATTTACAAAAGCTTGGAAAAAACAGGACAGAAACAGTGAGAGTCCTGGGGAGATGGTGACAGTGAACAAGGGCCAACTCTTGGGATTTATGTGGGCTGACTACATGTCAGAACACCCACACAGAGCCATTTGTAGCTCCATAAAGGTGTAGGCACAGTTAAATCATATTCAGGGAGCAGAGGCCAGGGTCTCCATGACACTGGGCTAACTTTGGAGGACAGAAATGAGATAGAAAGCTGGGAAAGAAAGGGTTTGAAAATATTTTTGTTCTCCAAGAAGGAAAAAATTGATCTGAACTAGTCAAGTTTCTGTCACTTAAAATCCTGCTACCAGGCAGATCTCGTCACAGAACCATGGAATGATTTGGGCTGGAAGGGACCTCAGAGATCATCTGGTTCCACCCCTCTGCCATGGGCAGGGACACCTTCCACTGTCCCAGGTTGCTCAGAGCTCCACCCAACCTGGCCCTGAGCCCTTCCAGGAATGGGGCACCCACAGCTTCTCCGGGCAAGCTAGAAGAAGGAGCTTGCAGGAGGCACAATCCATTTCCCGCGGGGTCGCTCCGTGACGCTGACAGCGCCTCTCCGGTTCCCTTGCAGAAGGCATGGCGCAGGCTGTTGGCTCCAGCAGGGACTGCCTGCAGGCGGGTGAGTCCTGCACCACCGACCCCGTGTGCAGCGCCAAGTTCCGCACGCTGCGGCAGTGCATCGCGGGCAACGGCGCCAACAAGCTGGGCCCCGACGCCAAGAGCCAGTGCCGCAGCACCGTGACGGCCCTGCTCTCCAGCCAGCTCTACGGCTGCAAGTGCAAGCGTGGCATGAAAAAGGAGAAGCACTGCTTGAGTGTCTACTGGAGCATCCACCACACGCTGATGGAAGGTCAGTAGAACAGGGCACTCCTTTCTGATAGTCCTCCTAAAAGGGAATTGCTCGCGGGCCGTTCTACAGAGCTCCCCAGCTCTGGCGTTGCTGCAAAATCATCCTGTATTATCCTGTTCTGTCCCAAGACATACTGGCAGGACCCGAGGAGACAGCCTGAAGCTGTGTTGGAGGGGGCTGGGTTGGAGATCAGGAGAGCCAGGAGCACCCAGAGGGTGCTGGGCCCTGCCCAGGCTCCCCAGGGAATGGGCACAGGCCCAAGGCTGCCAGAGCTCCAGGAGCGTTTGAACAACGCTCTCAGGCACAGGGTGGGATTGTTGAGGTGTCCTGTGTAGGGCCAGGAGTTGGACTTGAGGGTCTCTGTGGACCCTTTCCAACTCATGAGATCTGATGAACCTGTTGATCCCCATGGTACTGACATTTTGGGGAAAGCAGTACTGAAAACCTGAGATGCCTCCTTCCTTTTTTTTTTAACCCAACCTCTATTTTATGATATTCCCAATATGCACTGAGATTTTTGCTGGAGAAATGCACATTCGTATTTTGTATCTAAGTGTGTTAACCAAGACCATGAACACTGTAGATTTTATAGAAACACAACATAAAACACAGGCATTGAGGAAAAACAGCATAAGCTTAAAAAAAATTACTCTCTTAGAACGTCTCAAGTGCACCAGTGTCTTTGGGTTAGTGAAGATTTGGGGCTGGTGACATCAAGTTGGAACTTAAAGTGTTCCCAGAGCCAGTATTCAATAAGTTTAGATTTTGACGTTTTTTAAGAGTCACCATAAAATTTCACCTCAGTGGCCATAACTCTTCCTTGTCAGGCTGGTGAGTATTTTATGCACCATGAAAATTAAAATGGGGAATTAAACAGACCCTTCCAGCCATGGGCTCTGAAACACCGCTGGCTGAAACCTGAAATGAAAAGTGCAGGGGTGAGACCACAGGCCAAAAGGGCGAGCAAAACAAAGAGGATGGACCCTACAGTGCACAGGCTTGCCAGGATGGAAACTGGTTGATCAAGTTCCAGGAAGCTTTCAGGTGCCACAGAGTGAAGGACATAGTGCCACGAACTGACTCGGGAAATACAAGACCTCAGCACGCTCTGGCATCTGTTCTTTCCCATGATTGTGTGTCAGATTTGTTTCCATTGATTGGGAAGCCTGGGGAAGAGGTGGCAATCCAGCTTCTCCAATCATCTCAATGGGCTGTGTCAGCTCCTTCCCAGCTCACCTTCATGGCTCAAATTTTGGAAACAGGTCACCATGGCTGTGGGGGGCAGTGCTGCCATGAGGGTTTCCAGCACTGGGTCATAGAACGGTTTATGCTGGAAGGGACCTGAGAGACCATCTAGTTCCTGGTGCCTGCCTTGGGCAGGGAGGGACACCTTCCGCTAGAAGGAAGGGAAGAGAGAGGCTGGCAAGAGTGCTGAGAGCAGGCAGGGGCCAGCTCTGGGTCTCCAGATGCAGAATAGCAGTTCAGTGCTGGATGGACTCCCTGCCCAGTGTCTTGGACTTCCACCTTGGGAATGACTGGGAGGGGGCTGCTCCTGGGGGCTGACAACAGCTCTACTCCGCTGTCATGTCCTGAGCCCCACACTTTCAAACAACTGACTTCATTTGCAATGCAGATTCACGCACCAAACTTTTGATTTCCTTGCCTTAATTTCCCCAGGGAGATATATTTGGTAGCAGTCCCATGTTTCAGAGTCCTTACACATGTTTAATTGACTGAGAAAGGAATCCAATCCACACAGTCCATGTAGAGCTTTGTTTCTCAATCACACGTACCCAGGAGGCTGCAAAAAGCTTCCTAGAAGCCCTCTTGCAAAAACAATTGTGGAAGCGAGTGCTCAGGGAATTTATAGAACACACTATTTACTCAGCTTCTCTTGAGCACCCCCGTGTTTAGCCACCTTCCCATTTAGACACACAATAACATGATGACAACCCGATAACAACTCTCTGATAAGGTGCTTTATCATCAGGACATAAAACTGTTATGCTGGAAAATACAAATGGGCCCCTCTCCAGTCAGTAACGATGCAAGATATTTCAATGAAGGTGTAAAGCTGCCTTGTAATGCACCGCTGGTAATTGCACTGGCCTCTGGGCGCTGGAGCCATTTCTTCCTGCCCACAGCTGGAGGTCAGCATTTGCCCAGGGTGTGAGGTTGGACAGTCCTTTTATCCCAGCCAGTACATCTGTTGCTGCTGTCCACATCCATCTAAATGTCAAATAAAAAACCCGACAGATACTGAGCTGTTTGCTTCAATAGTATTCCATGGTATCCATCGGGATGATGGGGCATTACAGACCATTGCACAGATGAAAGGGAAGCACCAGTTGAATAAAATCAGGCTCCCAGAGATTTAAAAACAGAGAGGAAGTTTCTGTGGGAGCTGTTTGTCATTAGCTTTGTGCCAAGTAAGAAAAAGCTGTTGGCAAGGAGAAAGGGAGAGGTGACAGTAAATATGGAGTGTGTTATCACACACATCACCCTGTGCACAGCCTGCCTGTGTCCAGAAAGAGGTGAAGACCTTTGACCCAGGAAGGCACATAGAAGAAACAGCAATAATGGTGATGGCAACCCTGTGTGTGCAGGGAGCTGGTGATTTGAGCTCTGCCAGTGAGCAGGAGCCTGTGCTACAGCCCGGCGTCCCCTCTGGCAATCCCTGCAGCGTGCCCCCGAGTTTGAGCTACGGAGAGCTGCAACCCGACAGTTCCTGACAGGATGCCCCACTCCAAAACAGAGATATATATTTTTTAAAGCCAGTTACATCTATGCCCTTCTCCAACGATGTGTCCACACACCTGTCCCCATGACTCTGAATATCCATTTCCTCGTGGCCTTTGGAGCATTGTCCCCTTGGACCCACCAAACAATCGTTCACTGCAGATGTCAAACCTCGTGCATCTCAGCCATCTCTCAGGAGCCTCTTCTGCCTTCTCACCCACTTCTCTCTTCCCCCAGGCATGAATGTCCTGGAGAGTTCCCCTTATGAGCCGTTCATCAGGGGCTTCGATTACGTCCGGCTGGCGTCCATCACTGCAGGTAGGCGGGTGGGAAATGCTCTGACACCTCCTGGTGCAGGCAGGGAGGGACCCGGCTGTGGGGCCAAGAGCTGCAGACAGGAAAGTCCTTTGTGCTCCTTGTGAGCATTGCATGGTTCAGACCTAGCAACTGCTTTTCCGAGGAGTTGCCTCTGCTTCCTATGCTAAACTGTTACATGTTCTGGGAAAAAACACTTGTGGTTTTTGTCTTTTGGCTGTTACATGTCCATATTATGAAGGACCAGGACTTAGAGAAGTGGTACAAAGGCCCCTTCCAATGACCCATCCCAGGCACACTCATTCTCTGTAGCAGCTGGGTGATCTGTTCCATGCACACACCTCATCAAACAGGAGCTGCTTTGGCGTTGTTAGGTTTGGGAAGGTGCTTCCACATCAGACACAGGACCAAACTCTGCAGGAAAAAGGGTCAGTAACTCAACCTATGTGTGTATCCCAGCCACAACCTTTAACCACCTACCCTGCGGGCAACCTCAGGACCCAGAGCCGTTTTCTGCTCTGCGTCTAATCCTGTTAACAACTGAGCAGAGCCGCCTGACACCTTTTAACTCCTCGAGGGCTCAGCAGTTCGAATAACTGCCGATCACCTGTCCATCGCCAATGGCACAGCTGCCACCACAACCAGCCTAAGCACCACAGCTGTGGGGAAGCTTTACCAAGAGTGGGTATTTCACCAAACTACCTGGAGCGGGTAGTCTGGGAGCAGGTAATGTGCTCCTCCCGTGTCTCTGGCAGGTGTGCCCAAACAGCTTTCCCAAATGTGTGCCTTGCTCTGGGGTGACATCCACAGCTGGACTGCACCCAGGCGAGGAAGGAGCGGCGTGTCCCTGCAGCTGGTGAATGTCTGCAGTCCCCACCACGGCCAGGCTCTTGCTGGGTGAAAACGTCCTGGAGCAAATTAACCCATCAGCCCTGGACAAGTGGAGCAGAGGGGATGGGAGGTGCTCCCTGACCTGGCTCTTACTGACTCCATCTGGCAGATTGGTGCATGGACAGGGAAATGTTTTTGCTGTGTCATGGTTTTATTTACTTGAGTTTTTCCCCTTCTGCTGAATCCTAGAAAGCTTCAGAGCAAGGGGATATCAAGGGATGTGGACTTTTATGCACAGTTAAAGTACTCTAAGCTTTTTAAAGCAAATTGAAATAGGTTGTGCAGCAAAGCAAATGGGGCCAGAGCAGCAGGGATTCTTCAGAGGACCTGGCATCCACTTAGGGACATTAAATTTCTTAACCTTTTTGTCCTTATTCATACTAATCAATATCTTCTATAACATAACTTATGACCTGTTGCCCTCTGCCTGTACGGTGTCCAGGTTCATATGGCCAACACTGCCAAAAGACCCTCTTTCAAATCAACCAAAAAGAATCCCAAGAACTTGTTGAAACATAAGACACCTCTGTGACCATAGGCCAAGTGAACAACAGGTACATTAAACTAAATTTTACATAAACAATATATGGCCACTACTGAAACTGTACAAATGGAACCATATTCTTCCACTCTAATTGTAGCAGTGATTTAAAAAGCACATCCGCTGGTGTTGCGTGGGAAGAGGAGGAAATGCAGCATGTTCCCTGTGATTTATTGGCCGCATGGGTAATGAAACCCTTCCAAGTAACTGTTTCCTACACGTTAGCTGGCAGCTCCCCAGCATAAACCGGTGCTCTGACAATGTTCATCTCTGGGCAGTTTTAAAGGTAAGTATTTAGTGATGGAATCACAACAAGCAAAACTTTCACCCATCATAAAATAACTGAAAAACTTGGAGTTTGATTTCCAGCTCACTGTAAGCAACAGGGGGCAACAGAAAGGGAAAAATAAATGCGAAGAGAGAGAGCATCTGATAAAGTCAGGGAAATAAAGGAGGGCAGCCAGCTCTGAAGTGCTCAGGGAGACTGTCAATGTTTTAACACTTGGCAGCAGTGACTGGTTGGTTTTAACTCCCAGTCAAAGATAGGGCTTGACTCTGCACTGAGGCTTTATCATTTGGGGGATTTTTCCTCAGTGGAAAAATCTTTCTCCACTGGTGACAGTCCTTCCAGTGTGCTGCAAATCATGATTTTAATTCAGAGAGGTGAAAACCAGCTTCAATTCATCTTCTCTCTCAAGCCTGAAGGTCCCTTGTTTTATTTGTTCGATCAGACACAGTCAGGTGTTTCCACTGAGTCCTGCCAAGGACTCTGTAGCATTTTCCCCCTCTATAAAACAGACCCCCACCCGCCTTTGAAGCAGTCCTGTGAGTGTTAGACAAATACCTTTCCCTCTTCCCTTTCCTATATTTACAGAGAAGGCTCTTGGCATATAAGCTGATGAGATCCCTACTTTCCCACAGAAGACACTTTTTTTCTCATCTATCAATACAGTTTTTGCTTTATTTTCCTGACCTTTCCCCTTACTGCAGGTTTCCTCCACTTCCCCTGCATCCCACAGCACATCTCTGCTCTCCCACCCAGACTGGGACATTCTTTCTCCTCTTGTTGGGGAGGGTGGACATGCAGAGTGATTTTGCTGATGTAAGTGAAGGGTGACCATGCAAAGGGTGTGAGGAGAGACCCACGTGCACTCATGTGCAAGCAGCATCAGGTCGCAGGGGCACGGAGCTGGATGGTGCCTCTGATCCCACCTGTGAGGGCACCGTCACTCCTTAGGACAAGGGGGTACAGGGTCGGACTGGTCTGGATGGGGCACATTGTGACCCAGATGGGTCTCACTTAGCTGGGCAGATCCTGGGGTGAACAAACAGAGCTGCTGCCAAAGCCAGACGTGACCTTCCAAAGGCCTAAAGAAACTCCCTGTCCAGGGAAGTGAGTCTGAGGTGCCAGGAATTAGTTCCAAAGCCAGACATGACCCTCCAGAGGCCTAAAGAATCTCCCTGTCCAGAGCAGTGACTCTGAGGTGCCAGGAATTAGTGCAGACCACCCCTGTATCAGAGACCCAGCTTTGCCACTGACTCAGTCTTTGATCTTGAGCAACTTGCAGAAACAAGAAGGTCCAGTAGTGGAGATCCAACAACTTGAGTGGATCCACTCATGGCCATAAGTAGACGCACTTTCTAATGCCTGCTGTCTTGCAAGCCTCAGGCTGGTTAATTTGCATTAGTGAAGTGTTACCTGATGCCCAGATTAAAGCAAAATTCATTTTATTAATTATGCAAGCTTGGTGAAGTGAGCTCCGGGGGATGAAGTCTGGTATGTGACGGTGGATGAGAATGGGAAGGGCATTTGGTCCTACCAGGAGATGGAGAGCAAACCTACGCTTCACCCTGGCCGCTGCCTTGCTGGAGCAGGTGTGGTCCCACCGAGGCGGCCATGGACGGAGCAGGGGGGGCAGGAAGGTCTCCGGGGTGGTGCTGCTGGCGGGGAGGTCAGCGCAGAGCCGCCTCACCGTGTCCCACCACCCGCAGGGTCTGAGAACGAGGTGACGCAGGTGAACCGGTGTCTGGACGCCGCCAAAGCCTGCAACGTGGATGAGATGTGCCAGCGGCTGCGGACGGAGTACGTCTCCTTCTGCATCCGGCGCCTGGCGCGGGCCGACACCTGCAACCGCTCCAAGTGCCACAAGGCCCTGCGCAAGTTCTTCGACCGCGTGCCCCCGGAGTACACCCACGAGCTGCTCTTCTGCCCCTGCGACGACACGGCCTGCGCCGAGCGCCGCCGGCAGACCATCGTCCCGGCCTGCTCCTACGAGTCCAAGGACAAGCCCAACTGCCTGGCGCCTCTGGATTCCTGCCGGGAAAACTACGTCTGCAGGTAACGTCGGCACGCAGGGGTGGTCCAGGCGGAGAGCCCTGCCTTGGGCAGGGTCTGGTGCTGGCCCGGTGACTGAGCCATCGCGCTCACCCTCAGGGTGCTCCTGGGCTGCACCGTCCCATCCCACCACAGCCAAGGACAGGCCGGGGCCCCCGCGGCCCCTTCCCGTGAGCCGCGGCCTTGTATCCTACAGAACGTCTTCACAGACAGAAGGAGATGTGAGATGATCATGCTGAAGTGCTTTAGACATTTTCTATGGATTTTTGGCTTTGGTCCTAGAGAAAGACCTGCCATGGAAACAGTTCCAGGAATGTGCGGGGGAAGCAGGGATATGGGGGAGTTGTCCTTACGGCCACTTTCACCAATCCGTCTCCCCCACTGTCCCTCTTCCCCAGGCCAGAGCATCATCAAGGAGCACCCAAGGTATCCTGACAGCCACAGGCACTTGTGAAGGCCTTAAAACATTTTGTTTGTTTGCTTGTTTAATTAGAAAAAATAATCTGTACATGTAAAAAATATGCCCTTCTGCTGCAAGGCTGAGTGTTGGAGAGACCTTGTAGCACCTTCCAATATCTGAAAGGAGCCCACAAGAGAGCAGAAGAGAGACTCTGGACAAGAGCAAGAAGTGACAGGGCAAGGGGGAATGGTTGGAAACTGAAGGAGGGCAGACTTAGATGGGCTGTTGGGCAGGAATTCCTGGCTGGGAGGGTGAGAGCCTGGCACAGGGTGCCCAGAGCAGCTGTGGCTGCCCCTGGATCCCTGGCAGTGTCCAAGGCCAGGCTGGACACTGGGTCTTGGAGCAGTGGAAGCTGTCCCTGTCCATGGCAGAGGTGGAATGTGATGATTTTTAGGTCTCTTCCAATCCAAACCCTTCTGGGATCCTGTGATCCAGTGATTCTATGTTTTGGTGATAGCACCAGGAGTCTCAGAGTCCCAGTGTCATTCCAGATCCACCGCACAATCTGTGGCCAGCCTGGTTTGCTCCTCTGTTTCCATGCAGCCCCAGTCACACACACACAGACCCATCCCATGTGCACACTGACAGCAAAACCCCTTCAGTGCTTTTCCTTCATCTGTACTATTTTCACCTTTTGTTTCTCAAAAAGCGTTTGATATTCCAGAAGGTTAACCCACAGGGAGCTCTTGGGAGCGGGGCCCATCTGGCAGTGAGAGATGTAAGACAAAACAGCACCATGGGGGCCCCAGCCCAGTGCCCTGTGTGCAGCTGGGCCATGAGCAGACACCTGGGGAAGAGCACAAGAACAAGTGTAGGACACACCTCCCTGCAGTGTCTCAGTCTCTAATTGCTGTGGGGTTTGGGACTTCTGAGCTGAACTTCCAGCAGCCATCCCCTACCAGCACATCATCTTTTAATTACAATAGAAGTATTATGTATTTTCACAAAGGAAGGTGAGAGCAGAGGCATCCTCTTGGAAGCATGAAAGTTCAAATACCCTCAGCACTCTGCACCCCAGAAACACGGAGGCAGGAGAACGACTGAACCATGCAGAAGTAGATTCTGAAAGGTGCAAAGCCCCTGGGCTGACCGGGCCCTGCTCAGGTGTTGTCCCCCGGCTATCCAGGGAATCCGAAATGGGCCAGTACTGCCCTGTCCCTAACGTGACAAGAGGGCCCAGAGGGGAGGAAGAGGTTCAAAGGGGAGAGTGTTACTCCCCAGGAGACTGGAAACTATTTCCTGCAAGCAGCACAGCTATTAATTATCTGGTCCCTTGGCCTCTGAATATATAATATAAAACATCCTCTAGAGACACAGAGGGAGCAAGAGGTTGACATGTGACCTGGTCAAAGCCAGCAGTGCAGAATCCACAAGGAGAGCCAGGAATAAATCATACAGAAATGGAGTGAAACACTCCAAGTCTCACCCTGGCTGCAAAGCAGCTCCTGCACAGCTCTAGCCCTTCGACCTTCCCAGCTCAGAAGGGTGGGTTCTAATAATATGGATTATATAAAATCTGCAGTCACTATCTCCCTTCTCTAAATCTCTAAACAATGCAGCAAGTTTTGGGAAAGAAGATTTTGCCTGTCCATGTTACAGGAGAAAAGGGTTAGTATGGGGCAAATATGGGAACAAAGATGAGAAAAGAAAAGAAGACTGGGGTGTAGGAGAGAAGTAGGCTGGAAAGTGGAAACTGGAATGCTGACACTGACCAGGAGCAAGAGCAACGTGTCTGGAAGAGAGAGGATGAGGAGGAGGAGCAGCATGTTCAGTTTTTCTGAGACTGCCCAGGCAGGGTAGACATTTGAGGTTCTCAGTTCTCAGCTCAGACAGTGCAGGAGAGCCCTCCCTTCTAGTGTGGTCAGTGCTGGTGCTTGCTTGAGTTTCTAAAGCAGCTCAAATGCCACGTAAAATCCATCCTGCCTGGCGACAGAATGAATGTTGAGATGGATCTGGATCTCCAGCTGTGGCCATGTCCTGCCTGAAAGCCCTGTGTTGATGCCTCGGATATCCTATGATCTCCAAACACCACCATGTGCCAAGAGCTGACTCATGCCTAAAGAATCACAGGGCAGATAACGGGTTGGCAGAATGATTTGCCTGCTCCACAGGCTCCAGAGAGTTCTCCTGAGAATGGGCATCTGCAGCAGAGGATGGGGCAGCAGCCCTGGTGATGGGTAGGACATTTCATATCTGAACCTCTGGACATTCAATCTGAGGGGACCTCAGCTACATATAGAGTCTTTAGAGACAGAAACTGGACCAGAGCAATTCTCTGTTCCATCAAATCAGACTGAAAATGAAGGCTGGGGTCTTTAGGCAAAGTTATTACCCAGAAGATAGAAAATGGCAACATAGAATGATTTCCTTCCCAGCAACAGCTCTTCCCTCAAAAACCAACCTCACACAACAGAAAACAAATATTTCTTCCAAGACTGGACTTTTCTTGTGGTGCTGGAGGAAACCTGTAAAACATGAACTGCAGAACCTGTTCAAAACCTCCTCCTGGGTTTGTTGGGGTGGGCAGGAGCTTATAAAAGGACATCTGTTCAAACGGTTTGAGGAACACCTACAGCAGCATTCTGCAAACGCGTTCCCTTCTGTAAACACCACGAGCGTGCTGTTGCGTCCCCTCTTGCCCCAGTTACCCGTGGTAACGTGTCCCATTTTGTGCTCTGGCTCCATCAGGTCGCGCTACGCAGAGTTCCAGTTCAACTGCCAGCCGTCGGCGCAGGCCGCGAGCGGCTGCCGCAGGGACAGCTTCGCTGCCTGCCTGCTGGCCTACACCGGCATCATCGGTAAGGGCTGCCGCGCCCCGGGGACCGCCGCCCAGCCGGGGAACCGCTCCTCTGGGTGGGAAACCTCTCCTTTACTCTGGCTATGAGGACAGTAAGGTGGAGAGCTGAGCTCCCAGGGACACCCCAGAGTCATGGAATGGTTTAGGCTGGAAAAGGCCCATCTCATTCCAACCCTCTGCCATGGGCAGGGACACCTTTCACCAGATCAGGTTGCTCCGAGACACATCCAACCTGGTGCTGGTCTCCCTCCCTGCAGTGACATGACTAAGCCACAGGTATGGGGTAACTTGAGGATGGCTGCAGTGGAGGGAGAAAAACCATGGGCTGCTGCAAGGTTTGAGCTTCTCTTTCTGGTGGAAATAGATGGGCTGTCCCAGGGTGTCTGCTCTGCCAGGGATTCCCTGATGCCACCTCCAGCGATGCCACTGGAAATCACCAGGCACTGTCATTTTTACAGCTTCAGAGGGTGTCAGATTGGGGTTTCAGATGCTGCAGAGCCTAGCTGGCAGCAGTTGGCACAGGCACAGACATGAGTCCAAAGAGAAGTGCCAGTGGCCTATGGACAAGGTCTGTCCTGATGGATGAGACAGACTGACATATTTGGGCCAACATTTCATGTTTTAATCCTTCATCTGGAGACTGAGAATGGCTTTTTCAATGACAGTATGAAAACCTTTATGCACATTCACATACAGCTTTTGAATGCTCAGCCTGGAGAATAAAAGGCTTCCAGAAGACCTTAGAGCCCTCTCAGGGCCTAAAGTGACTCCAAGAGAGTGGGAGAGAGACTTTGGACAAGGGCCTGGAGTGCCAGGACAAGGGGGAATGGCTTCCCACTGCCAGGGGGCAGGGATGGATGGGATATTGGGAAGGAATTCCCAGCTGTGAGGATGAGGAGGCCCTAGCACAGGGCGCCCAGAGCAGCTGTGGCTGCCCCTGGATCCCTGGCAGTGCCCAAGGCCAGGTTGGAGCACTGGGGCATTGGGGCTTGGAGCAGTCTGGAACAGTGGAAGCTGTCCCTGCTCATGGCAGGGGTGGAGCTGGATGGGCTTTAAGGTCCATTCCAACCCAAACCATTCCATTATTCTCTGAATGTTATTAGGGAACCTGAATTCCCAGGAACTGCCCCTTCCTTGGACTGATAGCACTTTTTAGTTGACTGAAGGCTTTGGTGACGGTGGTGTGACCAAAAGGGTTGTGTCCTCTCCTCTTCTCTTGCCTGGGAGCAAACCAGACCCATGACATCAGCACTTGGAGGGTTGTGCTGCTGTCATGGAGGGGCCTGGCTGAGGCAGGAGAGCAGCTCAAAGGGATGTCACTGACCCTTCCTGAAGTACCTGGCTGCAGTAACACTTGTCCGTCGGTCCCGGCAGGCAGCCCCATCACCCCCAACTACATCGACAACTCAACATCCAGCATCGCTCCCTGGTGCACCTGCAACGCCAGCGGGAACCGGCAGGAAGAGTGTGAGAGCTTCCTGCACCTCTTCACCAACAACATCTGTCTCCGTAAGTGGCATTGCTGCACGCTGGTGAGGCTTCTTGTGCGCGGGGACATGGAGCTGCCATGGTCCTCTGCAGTCTGTAGGTGTCCAGCTCCCTGTGTTACCAACAAAGGAGCTCTGAAGAGCCTCAGGCATCCATTTGGGTGATGCAGAGAAAGAGGCTGGGAAAGGGATGCTTCCCCCTGCCCTGACAACCCTTTTCTCCATCTTTCCCACACAAAGAAAACGCCATTCAGGCGTTCGGCAACGGGACTCACCTGAACACAGCCGTGGCCCCGTCCATCCCCCCCACCACACAGATGTACAAGCAGGAGACAAATGCCAACAGAGCTGTGGCCACCCTCAGAGAGAGCAGCTTGGAGCACCTCCAGCCCACCAAGGTAAGAGAGGGCAGGCCTGGCCTGGAGAGAAGATTGGCCTTGTCTGTGCCTCCTGCAGCCTCCTCACCTCAGCTCCTTCCACCTGTGTCATTTCAGTCACATGCAGACATCCAACCTACCCTCCTGGATGCCTGATTCTCCCCTTCCCTTCCCTTCCCTTCCCTTCCCTTCCCTTCCCTTCCCTTCCCTTCCCTTCCCTTCCCTTCCCTTCCCGTCCCTTCCCATTATTCAGAGATATGTTTTATTTAGAAGTACTGGGAAATCCATGGGGTTTTCAGCCAGGACCACTGACTTGCCTCTTCACCATCTTCAAAGCATCAGTTCAGCTCCAGACAAGCATTTCACCTTCCCAGGACACAAGTTCCTCCCTTGTTAGATGAGGATTTTAGAGGTCACAATGCAAGGTTTAACAAAGGTTTGCTATGCATTGGAAAATTTGAAAGGAAAAGTTCTATTCATCAGCAAATTATTACTATCAAAATAATATTAAATTGAAATTATTTTAAAACAAATAACATGTTCATTTACTGATTATGTCTGTGATAGGCATTAAATATTTTATTTTTAAATAAAACAAAATGACCTTGGCTTGCCACACCAGAGTAATTTTCAGATTCAATTATTTTACTATTGAATAATTAACAGTGACCCTGATTTGCTGAACGTTCAGGTTACAGAAGCTGTCAGTTTTAACTAGACTCCAAGGATTGAGCGTGGGCTTTGCATTGGGCTGACTGATACCTTTAGAGAGCTTCCAAATGTGGGTTATTTTAAGGCTTATCGCTGTTTCTTTTGCTGGGAAAACACCTGATTCACCTCTCTCCACCTTCACAGAGCAGCGGGTTGGGAGGTGGAGAAAAGTGGCCTCAGGTTCCCTCACTGCCCTCCAGGGCACTGGTGGCACTGCTGCAGAGCGCAGGGACACCTTCACCAGGCCATAGGCTTGGCTCCCAACAGATCTGGAGGATTCCCCTCAAGCTGGTGCTGCCCAGACCTTAGAGAAATCTGAGTAGTGGCCTCAGGTCCAGATCTAGCACTGAGAACTGGATCCTGGAAGTGATGGAGAAGCTGTGAACCATCTGTGACCAGGACAGTATTCCCAACAGCAAGTGGGAAGCTGGAAAAGGCAGCTGCAGTAAAGAATGGGCCTGCCACATCTCCAGCCTCCTCGAGGCAGCAGCACATCCCTCTGCTGAGGTGTGAGTGCTGCTGGAGCGTGATCCCTGCTGGCATTGCAGGAGGAACCAGAGATCTGGGTCTTGACTTTGGGCTCAGCTTCAAATCCAGATCCTATTCCATGTTTAATGAGGTGGGATCTCTGGACCTGAGGGGGGAAAGCTGGTGAAATGTCTCCCAGCACCACGGAACACATTCCACACCCACCTTTAAGGTCACCAGGTGGAGCCACTGGCCAGCAGTGGCTCCGTAAGATACATGGATCACCACTGACCTGAGTGGGCATCCAGGCACCCACCTCACACAGACACCTGCAGCCTCTGTCCCAACATTTGTGTGCCCACAAATGGCTCTGCTGCGACCCCACCTCCACCAGCACCTCCTGAAGAGCTGCGCTGACCTCCAGCCAGAGTTTGGGCGCTGCAATCAGCCCTGGCCCCTCTGCACATGCACAGACTCGGGGCTGCACAGCCCCCAGATCCTCTGAGGCACCAAGGAGGGTTAGAGAGATGGAGCCCCTCTCCTGTGAGGAAACATAAAGAACTGGGGTTTTTCAGTCCAGAAAAGAGAGACTTCATGGTGACCTGATTGTGGCTTTCCAGTGCCTGAAGGGGCTCCAAGAGAGCTGGAGAGGGACTTTGGACAAGGGCCTGGAATGACAGGACATTCAGGGGAATGGGGAATGGCTTCCCACTGCCAGAGGGCAGGGTTCGATGGGATACTGGGAAGAAATTCTTGGCTGTGAGGGTGGGGAGGTCCCGTCACAGAGTGCCCAGAGAAGCCGTGGCTGTCCCTGGGAAACTGTTCCAGGCCAGGCTGGACAGGGCTTGGGACAAGCTGAGATAGTGGAAGGTGTCCCTGCCCATGGCAGGGGGTTGGAATTGGGAGGGTTTTATTGTATCTTCCAACCTAAACCCTTCCGTGATTGCATGATCAGCCACGCCTCTCAGCCCACGCTGTCTCCTTTCTCTTTCAGGTGGCTGGAGAGGAGAGGCTCCTGCGTGGCTCCACTCGTTTGTCCTCAGGGACCTCCAGCCCAGCAGCCCCTTCCTGCTGGGCGGCCTCTCTGCTCCAGATGTGGCTTCTCCTCGCTCCTGCTGTGCTGAGCCTCCCCGTGATGTGAGGCGGGGCTGGCACACACCAGGCAGAGACTCGATTTGTGTTGGTTTCTTTACTGAACAACCAGAGCAGTAACTTTTTCAGGAGTGCAGGGAGAAGGGAGGGAATGGAAAGGCAAGGTGAGGGTTTGGGCATCCCTTCCTCCTCCTCATCTGTCTGCCAGTTTATTTGATATTATATGATCAGCATTGGCAACCAGCTCATTCTTGGTCCTGGCCACCTTTCCACACCACAGCTTGGCTGTCGTTTCTCCAGCTCTCTATGGATGGGGCTGGAGCCATGGACAATTCCCTTGGAAAAGATGAAGGAGAGAGTTGATCCAAGAAATGAGAGCTGCAAAGGAAATGCTTTTTGTTGCCCCAGCCAAGAGGGGAAAGACGATGGATGGATGGATGGATGGATGGATGGATGGATGGATGGATGGATGGATGGATGGGTGGATGGATGGGTGGGTGGATGGGTGGAGGACTTGTCAGGAGGTTTCCTGAAGCCCACATTGGGGGGCTCTTGACAGGACATGTCAAGTGTTGTGGAATTCAGACTGTCTCCAAGGTTGCTCAGGACCTGAAGGACAATGTACCTGGTTCCTTCAGACGGAAGAAACCAGAAGACTGGTGAGAAGGTGGTTGGCTTTGTTCACTGCAAAGGAACCTGGAACACCTCTGGGGAGGACCAAGAAACCACACTCTGAGCTGGCTGGCAGGGACTATCCACCCCCTCAAAACCATGGCCAGAGTGCAACCAGCATCCATGTCCCAGCTGTCACCCGCCCCTCGGGCCCTCCTCCTTAGGGGAGCCTGTGTCCTGTATTGATGGTTTTCAGGAAGAAACATGTGTGTTGCATTTTGTTTATGACTGAATTTTTTGTGTCCCAACTCGAACATCTCTATCCACTGGTCCTGTACTCTGTTTGGGGATTTTTTTGTTACATCCAAACAACCAGAGGCCAATATTGTCCCACTCCAGGCTACCCTCTCTCCATCAGGGGCCAATGTGTGAGCCCACGGGCAGGATTTGCTGTGAGTCCAGCATGCAGCACATCCCACTCTCACATGCTGCCTGTTCCTCCACTGGTCTCACAGGCACAGGGTCTCCAGCCAAGGGATTTCATTAGTTTTTCTGGGAAGAGATAGGATAGGTGAGGAGAGGTTTGCTAAATACCACCCTGAGGACAGAAATACCCAGCCAAGAAAGGCCAAGTCATGAATTATATCATGGTTAGGGACTGGATTGCTACAGGTTCCCCTCCCTGAAGAGCAGGCAGAGGCAACCACCTGTGTCCAGGTGATGGTGAAGGGCTTTGCCTCCTGCCAGGCCCTGTTTTTTCAGTGAAGGCGTCATTTCAGCAAAGGCGGCTGAAGTGATCCTTTCTACTGAGCCTCAAGCGGATCCCGGGGGGAAGCGAGGGAGAATCTCTCCGGTGTCTTGGGGCACAGGGAGGCAGGTGTGTGACCCTGGACTACCTGAGCATCCCAGGGTCTTTCCTCGAGGAGGCGACCTGAGCAGTCCCAGTGCCCTCCTGGGGGGCTGAACCCCTTTACCACGTTTAGCCAGGAAAGAAGATGGTAAGGAAGAGTGAGAAGGTTTCCCAGGATGAATGCTTACCCCGGCTGAGTGCCATGGGAGGAAGAGCAACAGCCCCAGAATCCCCCTGAGTGTATTTAGGCCTGGCCTTTGCAGCGTTCCATTTATTCCTTGTTCTGTGCTCCTCCAATAAATATCATTAATGCCTTGGCATTTGAATGCATGGAAAGGCTTAGGAAGCATCTGACACAGCCAAGTCCACTGCTTTTTATTCCCATTTCCTGCAAAATCTCTCCGATTGTTTATTGCTTCAGATTTTCTGCGAAACTGCAGCAGCTTCCTTGGCTTTTGTTCCAGCAAGAAACCACTCTGGTTTTCAGCTGAACACCTGTGGATGTGTCTGACATGAACAGAAATCCTCCTGCTGCATCCTCTCCAAAGTGCTGCTCCTTGAGGCCCTCAGGGCTGTGGCACCCGGTTTTCCTAATCCAAGGCTGTCAGAGGAACGTGCCAAGTCCCAAGGCTTGTGTGCAGGGTGAAGAGCCACACCCTGAGATAAAAGTTGTATGTGAGAACCTCACGGCCAAGGAGCTCCCTCCGATCAGGAAAGCAGACAAGGAGGGAGCTACAGGCAGGAAAGTCCTTTCAAAGTGACCCCACACGTGCACAGAGTTGTTGTGAACATCTCCCCTTTATCCAGGACATCAGTGTCTCCTGAGAGATCAAGTGACACAACTCCGACCTGCAGCTTGTGTCCTGGGAGCTGCAGGTGGGAGAGAGATGAAACCCTGATTGCTCGGCCCTTCAAAGGCAAGGAGCTACCTCAGCACCACGAGGTCATGCTGGGAATTGCCAGCAATTGTTCTTCCGCCCCTTTCCCTTCGGGTCCTGTAGTCATGCTCTGCTATTCCACACATCTGGCCCCATCAAACCAGTCTCCACCAGCTCCCAGTCGTGCACAGGCTGAGTGTCTGCAAGGGGTGGGGATACAAGTGTCAGCTGCTTTCCAGGAGCACCCACTCCTGTGTCTCCCAAAAGTCAGTGTCAGTGATGTTCAAGTGCCACTTTGCCATTTCCTTCTCATTCAGCAGAGAAAGTTTTTCTGGGTGCTCAGGATGCCTGGCGACATCCTCGCCTCACCTCTTCCTTCAGACTGGTTTGCTGTGAAAAGGGATGTGGAGAATCCTGCTCGAGGACTGGATGGGAGGGAGGAGACCTCCAGAGGTTACCTAGTCCCGGTACCGTGTCCCACATCAGTACCTCCTTTAACATTTTCAATGAGAGACATCACCACCGCCCCTGGATTTATACCATAGAATCATGAAATGGCTCAGGTGGGACCTGAAAGCTCATCTCATTCCAGCCCTCCTGCCATGAGCAGGGACAGCTTCCACAAGACCAGGTTTTCCCAAGCCTCATCCAACCCAGCCTTGGACACTTCCAGGGTCTAATCTTGCTTTAAAGACTCTGCAGATGTTAGCTGTCTTACACATCAGAGCCCAACAAGATCCTCAGTTCCCATGTCCTGTCCTCCAAGCCCTGTCCCAGGCCAGGTCCTGCCTGGATGCTTCAGAATTGAGTGAATGAGGCTCAGAGCAAGGAGCCTCTCACCCAGCAGGAAAGAGTTGGGGGGAGGGAATTAACAACAACAAAAATTATCCCCAAACTTTCATGGCTTTGTTCTGATTATTTCACTCTTTTCACCAATATTTAATGCTGATTCCCTCTCCAAGCCTGTTCATGAATCAAACTTTGCAAAAAAGGATGACTTCTGAACTTGCTTTTGGAGGAAGCAAACATGATTACTCTCCTTCCACCCACCAACGTGTGTGTACAGACCACTGTTTTTCCTTGTGAAAAGTCAGTAATTTTTTTGGATGAAATTCCATCTCTGCTGAATTCTGTGAAGTGAACTATGGATCTTCATTTTTAAATCTCGAATAACCACAGAAGTCAGAGCAGCTGCTTTTAAAGGCAAAAGACTGAGCGAGCCAAGAGACAGAAAGGGAGACAATTTTTCTTTCAGGAATTACTCCGTTCCTGAGGACTTCCATAAGCACAAAGAAGATTCATGGGAAAAAGAAAGGAAAAAACACAGTTAAAGAACCAGCCAGGCTTTGTGTAGCCACTGAACTCTATTTTTTTTTTGGCTGCACAGCACCACTCCCAGTGGCTGGCAGCCCTGAGAGCCTGTGAAATATTGTGTATGTACTTATATTTGTCATGCCATCATGTACAGCATTGTCCAGGCTGGAGCAGGAGCTGGGAGGGAGGCCCAGGGCTGGGAAACGGCGCTGGAGCAGGAGCCCCGTGGGTGCACCTGCACCAGGGGAGGGTGGTGGGTGCCAGCCCGAACTGGGGTCAAACTTGTACTTACCTTTTCTGTACATGTCAATATTCAAACATATCCATGAATAAAGCACACACGCATTTTCCTGACCCCTGGCTCCTGCCTGCCATGCCAGCTTGTCCCTGCCAGCACGTTGGGATGGTGCTGAGCTCACTGCTCCTGCGCTGGAAGGGCAGCTGGAGGAAACTGGGGATGTTCTGTGGGGGTTGGAAGAGAGGCGGGGCTCAGATGGGCCGTGCTTGGCTGGAATCAGAGAATCCTAGGACATCCTCAGCTGGGAGGGACCCACAGGGATCATCCATCCACCCCTGGCCCTGCACAGACCCCAACAATCCCACCCTGTGCCCCCCTGGGGCGCTGCCAAAGGCTTCTGGAGCTCGGGCAGAGTTGGGAATGTGCCCATTCCCTGGGGAGCCTGGGCAGTGCCAGCACCCTCTGGGATGAACCTTTCCTGATCTCCAGCCTGAGCCTGGCACAGCTCCAGCTGTTCACTGAGGTCTTGTCCCTGATCCCAGAGAGCAGAGATTGGAGCTGTCCCTTGGAGGAAGCTGCAGACAGCTCCAAGGGCTCCTGTCAGCTCCAAATGCAGCCCCAGTCCAGTGTCTCCCAGCAAGGAGGGTGACGGGTGAAAAACTGCTCTGCTGAGATGGAGAGACATCAATGTCATCAGGGAAGGAGACACGAGTCCCACACGAGTCCTGGGGCTGTTTGTGTTGCCTGTGGGGGTGAAACCTGCAAAAATTTGGGAGAAATCTGGGGCAGGTTTGGCTCAAAGCTGGTGCCAGCACAGGAAGAGGGAGGCAGTGCAAGATATAGCAAGGATGGGAATAATTGCACCGGCAATTTGGGGCCTGTGGAGCCACTGATGCCGGGACTTTACCGTGTGACTGCGTGGAAGTAGCTGGGAAAGGCTGGCGCTGCCCCTGAGCTGGGCACAGGAGGAAGGGAGATGGAGGAGAAGGGAGGGTGACGGTTCATGCCGGCCAGGAAGACTTCTGTTCGTGCCGTGAACATCTGTGAGCCATTTAGGGCAACTTAAAAAAAATAAATCACAGGAAAATTGATTAGAGGCAAATGGAATGTTTTCTTGCCAATTCTAGATAGGGGAAAAATTTAGACGATATATGTATGTAAAATTTATATAAAAATAATGAGTGAAATTCAAGTCAGTTCTTAATGTGAGTTCAAGGTTGAACACATAAATGTGACACGTTTTCCTCCCAGAAATTGTGTTTGCTTCCAGGCGTGCATGGAGCATCTGAGGACGCGGAGGAGGAACAAAACCTGAGGGTTAGGGATGGACTTAGACTCTCCTCAAAGCCTTTTCCCTCCTGACAGCACCCAGGCTGGGTTTCTGCTGATCAAAGGACAATTCCAGTGAAGGTTCCAGCCAGCTGAACCTGACCCAGGCTGGGAAAGCCTTGCAGGTCTGAGGGATTTTCCCTGGCTCTTGGCAAGCAGCTGCTCGACCAAGGTCAGCACCCAAAAAGCTGTTGGGGCCAGTCCAGGGCCAGGCAGTGCTGGGGTGACAGGAGCTGCTGGGCTTCAGCGGGTCCTGGTGTTGAAGGAGCTCTCAGGACGCCCCGTGGGAGTCCCCGGGCTCTGCACAGGGACAGCGCCCAAGGCTCAGGTCAGGGCAGAGCACGGGGCTGGCTGCAGCAACCCTGCTCTGGGATGTGACAAATGACCCCAAAAAAGCCTGGAAATCATCCTAAATTAAGGGGGAGGAGATCCTGGAGCAGCAGAAGCCCTAATTGGTGGAAGAAGCTTTGGCTGACCCTCACTTCTACCCCCTGTCTGGGCCTGGGCATGGTTTTAGGGGTGCTGGCCGTGCCCACAACAAAACTGAGCGCCGCTGCCTCCTACAGCCACAGACATCAAACACTGAGGAGAGAGCACAGGGACTGAATTTTCCACCTTCCCCGAGAAAAGGTCTTACAACCTGTGCAGCCCCCAGGACAGGATGGACAGGGCTTGGAGCAGCCTGGGGTAGTGGAAGGTGTCCCTGCCCATGGCAGGGTCTGGATGGTCTTTAAAGTCCCTTCCAGCCCAAGCCATTCCACATTTCCCTGACAGGCCAGAGCCTGGGGCAGCACGGGAGGTTTGAAGGAGAGGCCGAAGTCGCCATCTCACTGTGGCTGCAGACACAGCACAAGTGAAATCCTGCAGCTGACGTTCAGCTGCTGCCAGGGGATGTTGGAATCAGGAACAACAATTCACCGCACGTTATCTCCAAACAAACTGTGCTAAAATGCTGATAGGGATGCAGACATCTTGTTTCAGATATTAAAGCGCTGAATTTCTGCAGAAACGGTGGATGCTTGCCAAAGGGGAAAGCTGCAGAATGAGCTCTGTCATGAAAAATGTTTAAGTCATTTTGTGGGGTTTTTTTTCTAAGGGGAAGTGGAAATGATTTCTGGTGGGAGCAAGGATCCCAGGGAACATGTGAATGGAAATCCTGCCAGTCACTCTGTTGGAGGCACATTGTGGCTGCAGCCTGGGAAGCAGAGCTGATAAAACAGCCGGCGAGCTGCAGGTGGGATGGATGCAGACCCAGATACGTCCGTGCTCTGCTCTAATTCCCTGTCCAGACAGCGCTTCGCAATCAGCCACCACATCCAGACCTACCCAGTTCTGCTTCCAAACTGAATTCAGGGATCAGCACGAGGACCAGGAGAGATTAAACCCCATCCTCCCATTGCTGGTCACCACGGATGGGGGAGCTCAGCCACAGCCCCCGCCCGGCAGGCTGTGGGCTCGTGGAGCTGCACCTGTGCTTCGTGTCAGCAGCAGGGAAATAAAGAGGGGAAAATGCTGTCCTTGGTAGAGCCAGAGCAGCCCAGTCGGGGCTTTTTTGGCTAAATTCCCTGCAGATGTGGTTTCTGAGTGTCCCTAGTGAGGGCCCAGGAACGCAGAGAAGAGAGAGAAGGAAGGGCCTGGTCCTGCGCCTGATCACAGAATCATGGAATATCTTAAAGTTAAAATATTTAAAATATTATAAGGACCATAAAGGATGGTCTTTACAGCCTTTTCCAACTCAATTGATCACTTGGAACGTGCTGTAAAGACCATCCTTTTCCACCCCCTGCCATGGCAGGGACACCTCCCACTGTCCCAGGCTGCTCCAGCCCCAGTGTCCAGCCTGGCCTTGGGCACTTCCACGGATCCAGGGGCAGCCACAGCTGCTCTGGGCACCCTGTGCCAGGGCCTCACCTTTCTCACCGAGAGGAATTTATTCCCAATATCCCATCTCACCATGTCCTCTGGCTGTGGGAATCCATTCCCCTTTGTCCTAACCCTACATGCCAGTGAAAGACATCCCATTTCAATACTGTTGGAGCCCTGAGACCTTGCTCTTTGTTTGTGGGAAAGATTTAACTCTTCTGAGACCTCTCTAGTGCAGATCCCAAATCCCAAGTCTGTCACTGAGTCTCTGGAGTCACCAAGGAGAGAGGCGCCTCTAGGATGTCATGTACCTTACCTCAGAGCTTCCATAGGGTGATGACGGTGTCCCAAAATCAAGTGGCCGAGGGTGCTGGGACTCTGGCACAGTCTGTTCCCAGCCATCCTGCAGTGGGGAGCACGAGCAGCTCAGCCCTCCCCCAGCGATGCTGACACCTGGGTCCTGCAGCCTCATTACCAGGCGGAAAACTCATCATTAGAAAATCTCCCCCCACCTTATGCCTTTGGCAACATCTTAGGGGTTCCACGCTGTCCCTGCAATCCCTGTTTTGCTGCTTGATTAATTCAGAAACCAAAAACCCCAGGGAGAAACTCAAGAATCTGTTAATTCTTTTTTCCCAAACGGCAGTGCCTTGGCTACGGAACTCTGTCTCTTTAGCACACCTCTCTTCCTCCTCTCTTCCCATCAGTGGGGCAAAAAGGAAATGTTGGTGCTTCTGCCCCGTTGTGGATGATTTACCACCAAGCAGCGATGTGGAACTACCCAGGAGGTGCCCCAAATCCTGCCTTTTCCTGGGTGGAAGAAACACCACCCAGCCTCCAGTCCAGGATTTCTGGGGGAGTTAAATTGGTTTTTAAAAAGACTGTAAGTCCCTTCTTTCTGTAGGTGGTTGGTATTTATGGTTTGTGGAAAGAAAATCTGAGCCTCAAACTCCTCTCAAAAATCCAAAACCATTCATCAATGGCAGCTGATGACAAAGATCATTGTCCTGGATGTACACAAAGCCTTGGAAAACCTCCATGCTCTCTTCCCTTCCTTTCCTTCAAACCTCTTCTTTGCTACAAGACAAGAAAAATCAGAGCAGGGATGAAAAATGGCTCCAGCCCTCTGTGGTTTTTCCTGCTGTCCAAAATAAACTTAAAGCAGCTTTAAAACCACTACCCCCTGCCCATTTCATTTCAAGTCTGGACACCGCACGCTGTGCTGTCAGCCTGGCATCCTCTGCTCAGCTCTGCAGCAATTGCTGGGAATTGGGCTCCTGCACCCCAGTTTAATGCCATGGAATGAAGCAGCACAACAGTCTTCGGAGGCGATGATGGCTGAAACCTTCATGGCTCATAAATGACAGGTTCAACTCCGCTTCATCCCAGCAGTGCCTAATTTCAAAGTTGGAGAGTGACATAAAAATAAATGGAGAACAACGGATTGCATCCCGGCAGGACTGGAACTGTGGATGCCTGGGTGTTACGGATCAAGTGACAGCTTTAGACAAGCCCTGCCTTAGGCTCCGATTTTTTGGCAGCTCAGGTCTGCTCAGGTGACCTGCACCTCAGTCCCTCTGGCTCGCAAGTTTTTAAGGCTGGCTGATTAGGGTTATTATAAAATGTGTTATTTATTGAACAGACAGGAGGTAACAGACAAAAGGCCTTGAACAGCTACTTAGTACCCAGTGCAAAACAAGAGAACTACTGGGAGATTTCATAAAACAGTGCGCTGCATTAAGGTACCTATATTAAAGATAGCAAAGACACAGTAGAGAACAGGAACTGTGGAACTTACCACCGAACTGCCAGCAGGGTACACGGACTCCTTCCGCTCAGCCCTCCGGAGAGTAACCGCAAACCTGGTGCCCCAGCTTTGGGGAAAAGCCCCGCAAAGTATTAGGGAATGTGCAGAAGACTTTTACTTTGTGAAAGTTTGGTGCAGGTTTTATAGTTTGTAAAGCGGAGTGTCTATCAGTCAAAAATCCCAGCTTGCTTCCACAGCAGGATGTTTCTTGTCAGCGAGTAGTGTCACTTTCCCCGTTCTTCAGTGCCTGAATGACCATGAGACAGAGGGTCTTTAGCGGGTTGTTTCACCAAATTGCAAGCTTTTGTGAAGGGTGAGAAGCCTTGCACCAGCTAACAAACAAGAGATAAGATCTGTGATGGGCGATGTCCTGCTACACCCTGGGTGCTGCGCAGGAGGTGGGAGAGGAGCGGGCACCTCCGCCGCGTCTCTCCAGCTGTTGTGTGTATCCGAAATAACAGCTGCTGCTGCTGCTGCTGAAAACTGGTGATGCAGTTTCCATGGAGGGCAGATTTTCCTCGTTGGATTTAAACAAAGAAATTCACTGGGAAAAAAAAATATTAGAGTAAGAAAGGGAAGGGGCTGAGATTTCAGTTCTATTGGGGTTATGTGATGAGGGGCAGCAGAGGGGCAGCTCAGACCTCTGTGACAGGGACGGGACCAGGGCAGGGCTGGAGCTGTGCCAGGTCAGGCTGGAGATCAGGAAAGGTTCATCCCAGAGGGTGCTGGCACTGCCCAGGCTCCCCAGGGAATGGGCACATTCCCAACTCTGCCCGAGCTCCAGGAGCCTTTGGCAGTGCCCCAGGGGGGCTCAGGGTGGGATTGTTGGGGTCTGTGCAGGGCCAGGGGGTGGATTCGATCCTTGTGGATCCCTTTCAACTTGGGATATTTTGTGATTCTATTTAAACCCTGAATGCAGAAGCTCAGAGTTTTGGGACTGGGGAATCACTGAATCATCTGGGTTGGAAAAGATCTTTCAGACCATTGAGCTGAACCGCTTAAGGATCAAGTTGTATCCTGAGAGCTGGGACCGACACCAGTGAGGGGGTGGGAGCAAATAAATTCCTCCTTCAACCCCGACCATCACAAACCACCTGCATGGAGGACAATTTTCTATATAGTCATAGAATTATTTAGGTTGGCAAAGACCCTTAACGTACTGAAAACTTTGACACCTCGTTGGGATTCTCCTCCCTTCTCCCCTTCAGAGACAGCCAAGGAGATCAGGGACCAAGAGCTGCCCCAAGGCACCTGGGGGAGAGTGAACCTGAGAGTAGAAACTATTTAATGACTGTCTCTATCTTTGAAATCTACAGATTTAACTCTGAATTACATTGATGCAGCCTCCATCCTCTGGCAGAGGACCCGTCCCTCCTCCCAAATTCAGTACCTGCCAGGAGCCCACTGATACCCACCACCACCACAGCAGAACTCAACCTCACCTCAGCCAGGAGCCTTCAAAACCACCTTGAATTTCCTCCCCCCGCCCCCCCATTTTAAGAAAATAAATAAGAGGAAAAATTTAAACAGATCATCTACTTTTTATTTCAGAGGAAAGATTTGCATTATTTACTTTTATTTATATACATGTTCTTCACATTTGTTTTTAAAATGCACAGACCTCCAAAGAATTTTCTCGTTCCGGCTTTAAATTAGCTGTTATTTTACAATACAAAAAATTATACCAAAACCCCGCAATCCTAAATGTGTGTATATATAACACCCACAACCCCAGCAATGAAATAGTTTACAATACTTGCTCCTATTTACATATGAATGCAATAAATGCTAAATTATACATATTAACAAACTAAGATCAAGTCTGAACACAGATAAAAATCATAAATAATTACATAATAAAGGGGAAAAAAATCCAGAATACAATTAATTCGAAGATTTTAGTTTTAAGAACATTTATTGTGCACAAATTTCAGAGTAATATAAAACTATTTCTTTTCTTTTTTTTAAATGGATTGACATATGATACAATCTGAAACAATCGTTATTTTTTTCTTTCTTTCTACTGGTGAGGTTTGTGGAACCAATACGAAATGGAGAGGAAATGTCTAAAGAATTCTCGTACCTGGAAGACACACACAAATAGTCTGTGTGTAGTGTCAGAAAAAGGGAACATACTGAACAAAACCTGCCCTGATGCAGAAAAAATCTGCATTTACACATATTGTAGTAATCCTGGCACTGAAACTCAGCTCGCTGCAGCAGCTACCAACAGAAAAAGGCAGGAATTTGACTAAAATTGAGAAGAACACACCCAAAAATGAGGAGCACACCCCAAGCCATCCCTTCCCTTCCTTTCGCAGCCCCAACACTCGGTGAGCGCTTCCCACTAAAGACACCCAGGTGCCTCTCCCAGCTGCTGCTGCAGCTCAGCCAGGGCTCTGCCAAGGCAGCGCCGGCCCCGCCGTCCCTCCCTTCCCTGGGCTGCTCCCACGTGCTGGGAAGGGTTCCCAAGGACAGGGAAGGGTTCCCAAGGACAGGGAAGGGTTCCCAAGGACAGGGAAGTGTTCCCAAGGACAGGGAAGGGTTCCCAAGGACAGGGAAGTGTTCCCAAGGACAGGGAAGGGTTCCCAAGGACAGGGAAGAGTTCCCAAGCGCAGGGAAGTGTTCCCAAGGACAGGGAAGGGTTCCCAAGGACAGGGAAGGGTTCCCAAACGCAGGGAAGGGTTCCCAAGGACAGGGAAGGGTTCCCAAACGCAGGGAAGGGTTCCCAAGGACAGGGAAGGGTTCCCAAGGACAGGGAAGGGTTCCCAAACGCAGGGAAGGGTTCCCAAGGACAGGGAAGGGTTCCCAAGGACAGGGAAGTGTTCCCAAGGACAGGGAAGGGTTCCCAAGGACAGGGAAGTGTTCCCAAGGACAGGGAAGTGTTTCTGAGTGCAGGGAAGTGCTCCCAAGGACAGGGAAGGGTTCCCAAACGCAGGGAAGGGTTCCCAAGGACAGGGAAGTGTTTCCAAGCACAGGGAAGTGTTCCCAAGGACAGGGAAGTGTTTCCAAGCACAGGGAAGTGTTCCCAAACGCAGGGAAGTGCTCCCAAGGACAGGGAAGTGTTTCCAAGCCTAGGGAAGTGTTCCCAAGGACAGGGAAGGGTTCCCAAGCACAGGGAAGGGTTCCCAAGGACAGGGAAGTGTTTCCAAGCACAGGGAAGTGCTCCCAAGGACAGGGAAGTGTTCCCAAGGACAGGGAAGTGCTCCCAAGGACAGGGAAGTGCTCCCAAGGACAGGGAAGGGTTCCCAAGGACAGGGAAGTGTTCCCAAGGACAGGGAAGTGCTCCCAAGGACAGGGAAGGGTTCCCAAGGACAGGGAAGGGTTCCCAAGGACAGGGAAGTGTTTCCAAGGACAGGGAAGTGTTTCCAAGCGCAGGGAAGTGTTTCCAAACGCAGGGAAGTGTTCCCAAGGACAGGGAAGTGCTCCCAAGGACAGGGAAGTGCTCCCAAGGACAGGGAAGTGCTCCCAAGGACAGGGAAGTGCTCCCAAGGACAGGGAAGTGTTTCCAAGCGCAGGGAAGGGTTCTCAAGGACAGGGAAGAGTTTCCAAACACAGGGAAGGGTTCCCAAGCACAGGGAAGTGTTTCCAAGCACAGGGAAGTGCTCCCAAGGACAGGGAAGTGCTCCCAAGGACAGGGAAGTGTTTCCAAGCGCAGGGAAGGGTTCCCAAGCACAGGGAAGTGCTCCCAAGGACAGGGAAGTGCTCCCAAGGACAGGGAAGTGTTTCCAAGCGCAGGGAAGTGCTCCCAAGGACAGGGAGGGGCACAAGAGCCGCCACTCACTGGGGCTGGACAGAGGAGGTGGGAAGTTGCTCTGGGCACGCAGAGTCAGCTCGTTGCTTTCTCACAATGCAGCAAAACCCCGTTTCCAGTGGAAAGGGGTTCAGGCTTCTGAGATACAGCTGGTGCCTGTCCCTAACTCAGGGTCTCATGGCAAAGGAAACGCAGCCTGGAGCAGCACAGGACGGAGGGGCAGCCCAGCTCCGTGGCACCAGAACTCCAGCGGCTTATGGGAAAGGCCTGAGTTTGATTTCAGCCTCAAACCCTCCTTTCAGATGATTTAGGCCAAGCAAGCTGAGCTGCCACTCACTACCATCCCACAAACCCAGTGCCTGGGGACCTCAGCAAGGTTTCCTGCAGAGAAATGGAGCTTCTGAGCCACCTTTAGCACAGGAAGAGCCCCTAAGGAGCGCGGCTCTGCCAGCGGAGCCTGCCGTGCCCAAGGTACCACACCCGTCAATTCTGGACATCAGACGCCACGGCTTGATGTTAATCACGGGCATTACCCCATCACAGACAGCTTTATTTTGGTAATTTCAATACAACGCGTTTTAAGCCCAGGGAAAGTGACAATAACAACTGAAAGCTGTGTCTCATAAATCTCCTTGTATCCAAAATATTGAGCCATAGTGCGGCAAGGTCATGCTAGAACAGCCCAGAGAAAATTCTGGGCTAAAAAACCATGGAAAATGGCGAATTTAAAAAAAAAAAAAAAAAAAAAAAAAAAAAAAAAGTGTGTTATTTAGAGATCCACTGGCACCATTGTTTTCTAGAATAAAAGGGTCCCAACAGTTCTGATTTTTTTTCACTAATTATTTAAAGGCTCCTCTCAGAAGCTAAAAATCTTCTGAGGGTTGAGACATCAAATGTTGAATTTCATCCAGTTATAAACCCCTGAAAATAGTGATTTTGAATGGAAACATTGCCACAATTTCAGTAACAAAGGCCTTAAACTACCGATTTATTCCTCCACATAATGACCACTTTAAGGACGTTTGTCTCCAAAGGTTGCTTTTCCCCCTTTCAAATGGAAAAGCCTCTATTTAACTTGGTTTCTACATTTAAGTGAAATGCATTTGAACACACAAATTATGCCTCCCTGCTTTGCAAGATATCGCGATATAATCTGGTGTTTAAAGCTCGGGAAAGTTATCTAATACTGATCAGATGAAGGAGTGATTAGGACAAAACTCATACATCATTTAAAATGCATCAAAAATACATTCAGTATTTTCTTCTGGTTTATACACACTTTAAATCTCTCCATGTTCTGCACATTACTGTAGAGTTTATGTACAAGTGCAAAATCTGTGTGTCATTTGTCATTTATTTACAGATTCTCCCACAGAATAAGGTTGTTCTTTCTCCCCCATCTCACCTCCAAATGAAATAACCCCCAAAATCCTTCACTTTTGATACCAACCTGATTATAAACTGCCAGCAAATTTTTCTTTCCCCTTTCCTTTCCCACTTTTTTCCCTGTTTACCTCTAAGCTGGGATGAAACTGCAGCAGAGCTACGAATAAAGTTCTCCCTCATCAGGATGGAGATCAGATGCAGGGTAGAGCTACATCCTAAAGGAGCTGGTTCCTTTTATTTATGTAAGTAACTCTTGTCGCTCTATTTACATTTTTTGACTTTGATCATTTTTGCTCATTTTTCCAGTATCTGACACCTCACTCTGACCACACTCCTGGGCACACTGTAGGTTTTGCAGACCAGACAGCCCAGCTCTCCAGGAGTGAGAAAACATCCCAAACTCTGTATTTATGTATTTTTGTTAATGTAAAAATCTATCCCCTCCCCCCCTCAGACCTACAGTTCTGAAAGCTGTTTGTAATCAGGAAAACCCAACGACTTTAAGCACCTGCTCAAATGCTGTCCTGAAGAGGGAAACTCAAGTACAGGGGCTTTTCACCATCTGGGCTTGCAGTTCTCCTCCCCAAAACAGCAAGAACGAATCTGCAAACACGAGGAAGTGCATCATGGCTGAAAACATGCAGTAACAGGGGAGGGATTTTAGTCCAGTCTTGTTTCTCCAGTTCAGATTAACCTTATCACTGAGCAAGTCAGAAAATATTATTAGGAGATGAATCTGTCTGAGGTAATCTGTGCATCAGGTAAAATTAAATTGCCTAAATCCCTTCATTCTAAGACAAAGTTCAACCCTTTTCCCCATGTAATTCCTTCTTCCCAGAGAGCACTGAAACATCTAGTTTAGAAACAGATGCATTTATATATATTTTTATATATAATGCATTTTTTCCAATAATTTTCTAGTCCAAATATTTTTTTGCAGTCCCATTGCACTTGTTAAATGACACATTAAATCAGAATTATCATCCACCACAGTCCTTAAACCATCAAGCTGTTCCCATCACCACTGTCCAGAGACACAGAGCAATTCACCTCTTTATTGCAATGCTGCCAAGCTCCAAAGAGCTTCTTCAAAATACATGGTTAGAAAAAAACACCCCAGACATGAGTGGCTGATATGTGACTGATCACCAGAACACGCACAAAAAAGGAGCAGTTATTTGGGTTTCAGTTGAAAGGTGCTACCTGGCCAGATCCAAGAGCACTTCCCTTCCACGTGTTACTTCTCCATTATTAAATACCAGACGTCCTCAACAGAACCCACCAACTCAGAGACCGGGATGAATGCACAGTTGCTGCAATGAAGCCTTGTTTGGCACCTTCACTAACATCTTCCTACCAGCTCCAGCACCACGTTGTGCAGCCCTGGCCCTGCGCCACATTCCCAGCTCCAGGGAGACGCTGGACACCACCACACACAGATGGGTGAGTTCAGTCCAACCTTGAGCCTCAAGGCACAGTCCCAGCTTGCCAGAGTAGTTCAGAGGGCTCGATGCACCCCCCAAACGCCAAACCTTCTCTTTGCTGTTTGCAAGTCTCATCCTTTCACCAACCAGCCGCTTCTTCAACGTCTAACAGAGCTCGAGCCCAACAGGAAACACCAGGATCTGATGGTGCAGAACTCAAACCTGTGCCAAAACAAAGCTGCTTTGCTTGATTTTCATTTAAAGTTCTTTTTTACTTCATCCTCAAGTGATCTGGCACAAGGAGTGCTGCTTTTTACACCCTGTAAGAAGGTGGAGCAAATCATAACCACTGAGGAGCAATACCTCCAAGCTCAGCTCTCATCCAGAAGGATGGCGGGAGGAAAGAGGCCAAAATCAGAAAAATGTGATGCATCTGACCTGGAACACAGATTGCTTCTATGAAAATGCTGGTGAAACCAGGAGTTTTCTTATGAGATACTGAAACTCTGCGTGCCTTCCAGATATTTCCATCTGGATGAGTAGTTGGTTGGTCAGGAAAATACGATTTTCCTCTGACTGCACACGACAGAGGACACAGAGTGCCTTGGGTGACTCTAGATGTGAGTATACATACCTTTAAAGGAATTTAATTATGTTGAAAAGCAGCGTGTGTAGCAGTCTCCTCATTCCCTAGATCTGTTCACGTCTAGGCACTTATGTGTGGTGTACTCCAAGCAGGTTAAGACTATGTAAACACTGAGTCTTTCCAAAGCAACATCCAACTTTCCAGTTATTTCATGTGGTCTGAGCAACATCAACCTTTAAACCATCCCAGCTTTTGCATTCCTGGACCGTGATGACTACAAAAAGGCTGTGCCTGGAAGAGAGTTCCACTGAAATAATGAGGGAACAATTAAATATTAAATGAAAACAAAGGATGAAGATGCTTTGAAGATTAATAGTAGTGTTTATGTGTTGAGAGCTGACACCTGTAAACACTGGATCTTTTTCTTTTTGTACAGTTTGATAAATACACGAACTACAAAGCGCTTTCCATGTAGAAACCTGAGTGTCATTCGTATCAGACTACTGTTGTATTTACACCGACCAGGAATGGTGACATCGGACCTTACCACACCTGCAATAAAATTATTTTGCTTTAAACTTGAAGAAAACAAAGGAGCAATCTGAAGTCATGTGTCAGTAAAACTTAAGTGGAACAGTTGTCAAATAAAGCCAACTAGCACGTGGATGAGAAAAAAACTGGGTTCAAGGAAGTTGTGTTTTTTTCCGGGTGCTTCTAGTCTCTTGGGACACAACTTGGAAATCTTTCTCCTCCCCCTCCTCCTCCTCGGTATTACTTTTCCATTTTGTTTAAAACCCTAGACAGTTTCTGATGTCCATGCATCAAATACAGGTTCCTGGCTGTGCAGGGGGCTGCTGCTTCCGATTTCGTATCGCACCCGATTTCTCTTTGTAAGCAATTGGCATCTGTTGTGAAATGTCCACCAGCGCACTGGCCACTGCGAGACCTGAGGCAACACAACAAACAGTCAGGGAACAGAACAGCCACAGCAACAAATCCTTCAGGAACAGCTGAGAAAACCCTCCAGGCCACAAAACCTGTAGAATTTTTTGAATAAACTAGAAAAGTGTTTTGGCTTAAGAATTAAACTCCAGCCAATATTCTGAAAGGAGGTGAAATACTGCATGTTTAATTAGAAGCAACAGCAGGAGGAAAAGATGCAATAAGAGTGAGTATTACTGGATGTAAAACTCTGTATGAACCCTTAATATTGAAGGTGCCTTTCTGTGCATCAGTAGATAGACTACAATAAACCTGAAAGCAAATGTGCGTGGAGGTTTCGCTGCACTTCCTGTGGATACATCACCTCTGCAACCTCCTCATGGCAGATCAGGGAGTCATGGAATGGTTTGGGTTGAAAGGCACCCTAAAGGCCACCCAGTTCCACCCCCTGCCACGGGCAGGGACACCTTCCACTTTCCCAGGTTGCTCCAAGCCCCGTGCAATCTGGCCTGGAGCCCTTCTAGAGAAGGGGCAGCCACAGCTTCCCTGGGCGTCCGATGCCAGGGCCTCCCTGCTCTATTCACAGACAAACCACATCTGGGACTTAGCTCAATCCAGCTCAACACCAAACCATCCCTTCAGACCCTGCTCTTTGCAGAGCCTTTGCCTCACTGGGCACTGGGGAACCCCAGTTAAATCCCATACTGCCCAGGAGATGATGTCCCAGTGCCCTGACATCAGGTTTAGGTGTGAAGGGGTTGAGAACAAGGAAACCTTCAACTGAATGGGGAAAACCTCTTTGTTCAGAGCTCCTAAGAGGAGGGCAGAGATGCTCTGAAAGGACTTGTAGTGACAGGACAAGGGGGAATGGCTTCAGACTGACAGTGGGCAGGGTTAGATGGGATATTCTTCCCTTTGAGGGTGTGGAGGCCCTGGCACAATTTGTTCCGTGACTGCCTCATCACTGGAAGTGTCCAAGGCCAGCATCCTGGTCTAGTGGAAGGTGTCCTTGTCCATGGCAGGGGGTGGAATGAGATGGGCTTTAAGGTCCCTTCAAACTCAAACCTTTCCATCATTCTGTAACTTGATATTCCCCTGCAAATGGAGCTGGGAATGAAGTCAGATGGGCCAAGTGACAAGTTACCTTCACAAGTAACTACTGCAAACATGGCTGCACCAGATCCTTCCTTCCCCCGTATGGCTGTTAATTAAAGCATAGTCCAATATCAAATGTTCATCCATCAATTGACCTTAGTAATTAACTCAAAGCTCAGGCTGGATGCCAGCTGGGCCCAAACCAGGGAGTCTAAAATACCTCAAGCGCATCCCAAGCCGACCTGTGGCTACAGCAGCTTCTGTGGGATCAGGAAAAGTCCATCTGTAAGGCTGGAGAAGGAGTACAGAGCGAATTCCAAGCCACCAGAGACAACAATAATCCTCACCTGACTGGCCTGGTGGTGGAATACCCCCAAGTCCTCGAGGCAACCTCACGAACACCGAGAGAACAGCTGCTTTGTTCCCAAAGCAGGGCTCCAGCGCGATCGGCTTTGGTACAGTCTGCCGTGAGGGAAGCAGTGGGAGAAAACAAATGTTAAACAGTGCCTTACACCCTCCCTCTTCCCCCAGCATCGCTTTTTCAGCTTGTACAAGCCCCAGGGCATGAACCACCATGAACCACACTGCTGTGCTGGGTGAATTTCCAGCACACAGCCAGCAAAGCTAAAACCGCTGTCAGCAACAATCAAAACACAAGTCATCACAAGAAAACACATTCACTTAATAAAAATCAGGCTATTAAAAAGTCAAGCACTACACGCGGCTCGTATTTCTCCCTAAATTCAATAACAAAGGAGCAACTTATGTGATCAACAGGACTGAGGGTTTTGTTCCATCGACCCCATCAGCAGCACGTCACTGGTATCAGCACGCATGACCACGGCGAGTCCGTACTCCGATTTCTATTTCCCGGATTTAACTCCATGTACCACCTTAACAGCACTCTATGCATTAACACAGTAAAAAACATTTTTCCAAGAACAAAAACAAGTGTTCAAGGCCAGGTTGGACGGGGTTTGAAGCAACCCGGTCTAGTGGAAGGTGTCCTTGTCCATGGCAGGGGGTGGAATGAGATGGGCTTTAAGGGCCCTTTCAATTGCTTATTCTAATATATAATGGGCAGTCAGCTTTCTCCCACCCTGGAGGAGCAGGGGACTGGATCCCTTGCTGACCCTCAGTGTCTGTGACCATCTCTCTCCTGCTTCACTCTTGGGAATATTTTACCCAAATGATCAACAGCCAACTTCAGTATGTCATTAGAAAGACATAATGCAACAGCCCAGCCCAGAAACTGAAGTCTGTTCTCACCTGGGCCTGGCCCAACTCCCACACACAATTACACAGGATCACTGCTACTGTGGGATGCAACAACAGTCAGATGCGGATGCAAGTCTTCACCAATGAGTACAGGTTCCTGAGTTTCTTCTTTTGTTCCACATTGGCTACAAAAGCTGAGAAACACTGTTTTACCCAAGACACTCAGAGCTTTCTGTCTTCTTGTTTAGTATGGACAAATTTCACTCTGGTGTTAATGAAATAATTAGTGCTTTTTCCATCAAACTACACCACGGTACTCAAATGTTCAACAGAAACTCAATGCAACGTAAGCCATGAAGAAGCCCGAACAGGAGCCAAACATGCTGTTAAATTACTGCTGCTCAATAAAAAAGACAAAAGGAGACAACAGCAAGCAAAATGAAACTTAAAACTTTCCATATCTCACATTTACTGCAATGATTGCAGCAGGATTTGTTGGTCTGTGCAAGGCAGATAAAGGCGTGCTGCACAGGCTGGATGATGGAAGCTGTGCCTGCCTGGTTTATGACAGCAGATTTCTTCATCTCCCCGCCCCCAAGGAGGGGATCACACTCAGAGTAAAGCTTTCCCAGAAGGAAACAAGCACACCCTGGTGCTGCATCCCACAGTGACTCAACTGCCAGACGGAATGGAGAGAGCACAGAGAAGGCAACTGCAGGGACAGAGCCCACAGACTTTGCCATATGGGTGGGAGCAAGAACCAAACACAAAGTTGATTTTCTTTTGGAGACACTCAAGTATCTCTCTTACTCTACTGTTAATAAAACGGTTCTGCTGAATTCCAGAGTTTGGAGGATGTACTTGGGTTACAGAGAGCTCCTGTGCTCACCTTCAGCACTGAGCAGAATAGGCAGCAAAAAACACACAGAGAAGGGATGGAGGGAAGAGAATGAAGGAGCAACTGAGTAAGAGAAGATTACATTTTTTAATACTTTTTAACGTATTTGTTTTTAATGGATTAAGGGCCATGGAGATGCTCCCAGGGCTGGAGCCCCTCTGCCCTGGAGCCAGGCTGGGAGAGCTGGGAATGTTCCCCTGGAGAAGAGAAGGCTCCAGAGAGAGCTGTGAGCCCCTGGCAGGGCCTAAAGGGGCTCCAGGAGAGCTGGAGAGGGACTGGGGACAAGGCCTGGAGGGACAGGACACAGGGAATGGCTTCCACTGCCAGAGGACAGGGATAGGTGGGATATTGGGCAGGAACTGTTCCCTGGGAGGGGACAGAGCAGCTGTGGCTGCCCCTGGATCCCTGGACGTGTTCAAGGCCAGACTGGACACTGGGGCTTTGAGCACCCTGGGATAGTGGAAGCTGTCCCTGCCCACAGCAGACAATGGAAAGATGACCTTTAGAGTCCCTTCCAACCCATGAGGATTCTCAGCAGCACACTCACCATCCTCCAGCCAAACAGCAGAAACAGGAGGCTGGAAAATCCATCTCAGGGTCACCAAATCCAACCCTCCACTCACACAGGCAATGGCACGTAAAAGCACAACTCTCTGCTTTAAGAGCAGTTACACTTTCAGCCTGCGCCATCATCTCTGTGAGACCTTTCCAGAGGCTCTCTGGTCTGGATCTCACCACTCTGCCACCAGAAACTTTATTTTAACCTCAAATATTTCACACTTCAATTTATTCATCTGTCTGACGTTCTTCTGTGCCTTAACCCTCTCCCTGGGCTTTCCCCTGCCGTACATCACAGCCTTCTTTTGGATCAGTTGAAAGAGCAATGCTCTGAATTCCTTCTCTGAACATAAGCACTGCCTCCTCCAGCTCTCCAAGAGCTCCCCTCTGCACCTCATTCCCAACCACCAGTGACCTGAGAAGCATTTCAGGCTCTGACAATGCCTCTGCTGTGGTATCAAAATCACGCTGAGGCTCCTGCACACCATAAAATAGAAAGAAACAGAAGCCGTTCATTACATAGCTCTCAGTCACAGAGCTGAAGGGACTTGGAGAGGAATTTAGCTCATCTCTCAGCCCCAGGCAAGACCCTCTCTCCTCCTCTGCCCTTTCCAACTAATGAACCTTGAGTGTGCAGCAGAAACTCTCATTATGAGTCCCTGTGGGCACAATCTTCCCTTTCCATGGAATTTTATTTTGGTCCTCAAGGTCACACATCTTCCTCCTCTCTGCTCTCCTGGTTTCACAGCACAGATAGCTGGGGATAGGATGCAGCCCTGAGCCTCCTTCCTCCCCTTGTCAGCCTGTTCAGAAAATAATCAGAATCATGGAATGGTTTGGGTTGGATGGGACCTTGAAGTTCATCTCATGCCCTGCAGTGAACAATGACAGCTTCCACCATCCCAGGCTGCTCCAGGCCTCTTTCAGCCTGGCCTGGGGCACTGCCAGGGATCCAGGGGCAGCCACAGCTGCTCTGGGCACCCTGTCCCAGGTCCTGCCCACCCTGCCAGCCAGGCATTCCTTCCCAAGGTCCCATCCATCTCTGCCCTCTGGCAGGGGGAAGCCATTCCCTGTGTCCTGGCACTCCAAGCCCTTGTAAAACCTCTCTTCATCTTTCCTGGTGGGCACTTCAGGTACTGAAATGCTACAATTAGGTCAACACAAAACCTTTTCTTTTTCAGGCTGAACAACCCCAAACAAGATGAGGGTAAGCAAAACACCGTTATCATGTCCCCACGTGGGGAACTTTGTTTCTCTCAACCACACACAGCAAGGATAAAGACGCAGCCAAAACCTGTCAGGCGGTTGCAAACTAATTTGGAAGGAATTAAGCACAACATCACCTTGCTGCATCTTAAAACTAAAAGGGAAAAACATGGCCTGTTGTCCATCAAACCCAGCTTCCCCTGAGACAAGCTGCAGTTAATAACAACAATAACATGCCTAAAGAATCGAGTCCTGCACATTTATTTTTGACAGCCCCGGTTCAGGCACCTGTTTTCTGAACTGTGACTCATTCTGCATCTCGTCTGTGAGCGGTGCTCGCCGGGCCAAGAGACAAAGCGCAGCGAGGGAATGACTCAGAGCGAGCGAGGGAACGAGGAACTGGATGAGGGAGGTCAGCCGGGAGTGAAGGACACGCTGCGCCCTCTGCACGACACAGAACCCAGCGCTGGAGGCAGATTCTGCACACAGGCAGCAGAACAGGAGATTCCGAGCAGCAGCTCCAGCGCCAGCTGCACCGCGGATCCCCCACCGCCAGCCCTGCCCTGCCCCTGGTTCGATGTGACCCGCGCAGGTGCCACCAGGGCACAAAGGATCTGAGGAGCTGGCTGGCTCCATCAAGTGGAGTTTTGGTGGGGAGACCTCAGAGGAGCTCAGGTCTCCCTTCTTTGCCCACTCAAGTGGTTTCTGAGTGCTCTTATCATAGAATTATAAAATCCCTTGAGTTGAATGGGACCACAAGGCTCACCCAGTCCCACCCCCAGTCCTGCACAGACACCCCAACAATCCCACCCCGTGCACCCCTGGAAGCGCTGTTCAAACACTCCTGGAGCTCCTGGAGTTGGGAATGAGCCAGCACCCTCTGGGGATGAACCTTTCCTGATCTCCAGCCTGAGCCTGCCCTGGCACAGCTCTGTATCCTCTTCTGTTGCAGATCCAAGCTGTTCCCCTGCAAGAAGATTTTGAGTAGACTTGGAAAGCAGAGATCAGATGGCTCTTAAGGGTAAACTTTAAAAAGATACATAAATTAGGTGTATTTCCAAACTTTGTAATAACCTCTATCAGATGCTTAAAACCTGTCTCTGCCAGCAACTTCCATTCAGAGGTTTGGATAAACCCATTGTTGAATTATAGAAGCGATTCTTTTTTACTGAAGGCTTAATGGCACAATAAAGTAGATGTTATTGAAATCTACTCAAATAAGGCGTATCTCTCAGACACTCACCACGAGAGGACTCCTTTGAGAGGTGCCTGAACAGCCAGAGTCCCACCCTGGGAGCAGATAAAGAGAAGAGAAGAGAGGAGAACAAAACCCTGGTGCTGGACAAAGACCACAGTCAATGGCGATGGACAGACAACTGCAGCTGGCTGTCATCGGGCCCCTGCCCTAAGGTACCTCTGTCCTCAAAGAAATAGGGAAAACTGCCTCCAGCATGCTGGAGAGAAATTCATAGAGCTAATCACAGAATCATGGAATGGTTGGAGTTGGAAGAGACCTTAAAACTCATCTTAAAGCCATGGGCAGGGACCCTTTCCACTGTCCCAGGCTGCTCCAAGCCCCAGTGTCCAACTTGGCCTGGAACACTGCCAGGGATTGATCCAGGGGCAGCCACAGCTGCTCTGGGCACCCTGTGCCAGGGCCTGCCCACCCTGCCAGGGAACAATTCCTGCCCAATCTCCCATCCAGCCCTGCCCTCTGGCAAGGGGAAGCCATTCCCTGTGTCCTGTCCCTCCAGCCCTTGTCCCCAGTCCCTCTCCAGCTCTCCTGGAGCCCCTTTAGGGACTCTGAGGATTCCCTGGATTTTTCCCTTCTCCAGGGGAACATTCCCAGCTCTCCCAGCCTGGCTCCAGAGCAGAGGGGCTCCAGAATCCTGGAAGCATTTCCATGGCCTCCTCTGGGCTCTCTCCAGCAGCTCCATGCCCTTCTGCTGTTGGCCCCAGGGCTGGGGCAGCTCTGCAGGTGGGCTCTCACCTCAGGGGCACAGGGACAGAGACCCCCTCCCCTGCACTGAATAACCTGAACCCTTCCCTGCAAAGGGCTTTCCATGCTCCTCCACAGCAGCAAAGCAACCATCAATGGAAATGATGGGAAAAACCCCAAGGACTCCAAGAACTAGAATGGTACAAATGTCATATAAAGAGCAAAAAGCCAGTCAAGCCCTCTTAGCCTGGAAATCGTGAGCACCCTCTTCTGGGTGGAAAGAGGCAGTTATGGCGTCATTCTGCTACGTTGACATAACCCCGTCGTTCCCAGAAAAAATGAAAGCTACTGTCAGCTGTTTTCCACAGATGATTTTACTGGCCCATGCCAGCACTAAAAAGCCAAGTAATTCCATTTGTTTCTGAGTTTTGGTGTGAATTTAGCATGCATAAAGTGTAAACCATTACAGACATTAAAAGCAGTAAGAGAGTTATTAGGGGATTCAATTAGTCCAGTTTCTCCAGCAGGATTTTCCACACGACCAGGGCATTTCCCAGGAATTTGGCTTGGCTATTTCTAGGTGACCCAGGTGTGGAATACACCACCAGTTCCCTTGGGAGTCAATTTCACAGCCGAATACTTTCCCCACGTAGGTTGAATTGTGTGATGCTCAACCTAAACATTTTTATTTCATCTCATTATTTCTATTTACGCTGCTTTTACTTGACAAATTCAAAAAGTTAATAATGCATCATATAAAACTAATGGCTAGAACAATAAATATTCTGTATAATTTCACACACAGAGCATCCGTTTTATTTAGGTTCTGTGATACATTGCCAGCATATTGCATTTCAAGATGTATTAAAAAAAAAATACCACGGAGAATTTTTTTTCCTTAACAAGAAAAAATGTTTCTGTGGTTTGGACAAATAAGTCTTACATGGTTTTCAATTTCCAGGAGGAAAATTAAAATAAAGGAAAAATCTTACGGTGGTGGATGGGAAAATGAACATTACCCAAACATTTCAGTTTTATTATTTGATTCCACTTGTTCAGGTGATTTCACTCAGTAGAAAAAGGGTCAAATTCCATTTGCCAGTTTTTAAATTGTGCCATTAAAAGCTGAGTGAACATTTGCAAAACAAGTTACAAGCAATTTCCTATTAAAAATGGATTATTAAGCTTTAAAAATCATATTCTCGGGGTAATACGTGTGTCCTGCAAGATAGAGATGAATGAACTTCCAGCAATAATTCACAGTAAATGAGTTTAGATTAAAAATTTACATTTACCTTGTCCCTGGCATCTACCATGGAATTTTAGAGGGGCTGGGGAATGAACCGACTTGGTCCCAAAACTGGGTTGCTGAATGAGAAAAACTAAACAAAAATAATATTCAAACCCTGAGATGTATGCTAACAGCCTGAAATGGGAAATTCAGATCTGAGCACCCCATACCTGGAGCCCACATGCCACCAGCTCCACGGGGCCCCAAGTCTGCTCCCCCCTTATTTAACAACTGCTCTGTATTTCCAAGTGCTCCTGTCAGTCCAGCAGCACCCAGCCAGCAGCTCAGGCTGAAGGGGAGGATTTTGAGAGGTGAATTTGGAGCTCCAAGGCAGTACCCCTGAAATGACCAAATCTCGTGTCACAGTTTGAGCTTGGCCGCTCATGGATGCCAACGCCCTCCTCCTCCTCCTTCAATTCCCAGCCGTGCCCCAGGGAGGGGATGGATGAGGCCATCCCTCAGGGAGATCTGTGTGCATACCAATGGTGGGTATTTATTTTGATTTTTGACGGGTGAAGAGGCAGGACTTCTACAGTTCTTTTCAGGCACTCGGTTTTTGCACAGGAAAAGAGAGAAGTAAAAAACCCAACAAAACGGGACAGTTGGATAAAGATTGCAAACACAACACACAAAACAACTACTTGGCATAAATGAATGCAAATAAGTCCTTGATAATGCTGTTGAGAAGCTGCTGGTGTTATTAGTACTTCAATCAGAGAGATGCTTGTTACAGGGAAAAAAATTAACTTAGAAAATCCTTCTCCTGTGGGAAGCCTCATGCTCCTTCCTCTCCTTCCAGCAAATTCCTCCTTATCAGCTAAAATCACGGTCCAACCTGCAGAAATGTTTACGCTCTTCAAATCTAAAACTACTTAAAATCACTTATCAGCCAAATATTCCAAAAATACAAGGCAGGCTTAACAGATATAGCTGCTGATCTCATGACAGCTCCCTTCCAAATACCTATATTTGATATATCATGGGAGTAGCAAAAGTTTCTCCTAATTTTTCCCCTAATTTTGCAATAAAAATCAAAAGATATAATTGGAAATAATTAATTAGGTGAAGGTTTTACTGGGTATTTTTGTTGATGTTTTGGTAGGAGGGATCACAGCCAGCCTATATGGAATTCTAGTGCAGCTAATGTGCTTCACACACCTCAGCTGCCCAGGGAACACTCCCTTCCTACCACTGGCATTCCTTCAAAGGGGATCCCACACTTTTCCATACCCTGAAAGAGGGCCAACAGAAGAGGAATGAACACCAAATACAAAGTATAAGCTGGGGTGTCCTCCTCATGTGTTTCTTTGTCACCTCAGTGCTCCAGGAGAGAATCTAAAGAGCAGAAGTGGTTTTGCTAAAGACAAGGAGACAGCTACACACAGACAGCCTTGGAATTCCTTGGTGCTAACATATGGAAAAGCTCCTAGAATCAGTAGATGCCAGAAAGCCCAGAAATAAGACGTTAGAAATCAAACTACTTTTCCAAAGGCCAGTTGAGAAACCCAGAGTCTACCTTAGCCAGGTCAGGCAGAACCACTCTGGCCTTTCTGGCCTCAAAGGCTGCAGCAACTGCCACAGCAGATCAGGATTATTCAGTTTATTTCCCCCATCCCTCAATTTCATCTTCTTCCTGCAACTTCTGAGAATAGAAATGACTTTCAGCCTATTTATATCATCCGTGAAAAACCCTAAGCTGCTCTGTCCCCCTCTTGATCAGACAAGATCTTGATCAGACAAGAAGAAACAGGCTCAAGTTGTGCCTCAGGAGGTTTGGACTGGATATTAGGGAAAATTTCTTCATGGAAAGAGTTGTAAAGCACTGGCACGGGCTGCCCAGGGAAATGGGCATCACCATCCCTGGAAATGCTCAAAAATCTTGTGGATGTGGTACTTGAAAACAGTTTAATGGTGCGTGGTGCTGTGTTCATGAATGCACATGGTAGTTCTAAAGGCCTTTTCCAGCCTTACCAATTCTATGATTTGACACAGCCTGGTCATTTCTGCTTAACGAGGCTTTTGTACATCACACCTCAAGCCTGCCCTCCTTCTGAACCTGCCTCTTGCACAGGACCCCCAGTCTCAGCTCGCTGGAGCTGTCCTTGCCATGCTTACACTAACTGTTGGGAGAGGTCACAAAAGCTGGACCATCAGCAAATTCAATGGACCAAAAGCAGGTCAGCAGTGTGTGAAGTAAAGGGGAAAGTGAGTCATCAAGAGTGACAACCAGAACAGGATAAAAGCTGTAAAAACCATCAATTCCTCGGCCTTTAGTTCTTTACTGAACTCCAGCTGCATGAAACAGCCCAAAATCAAGCTACATGTCAAAATTAAGATGAATTCACCCTGCAGAAGTGCTGGCAGATTCTTCACTTCAAGTCAATGGTCACCCTGCAGTTTCCCCAAACCCTGCTCCCTGTGGCACAGGACTTACTACTCACTTCTCTGCTCCTTTACTGCTGGTTGCAACTTCATTGCAATAGAAAAGGAATTTAACAAGAGCATCACTCAGATGCAAAATACAAATAGACTGAAAATATATTAATTAATCTGTGGTACCCCCTACCCACTCCCAAATCAGCTCATCACCTCAGCTCTGCACTTGAACAGATGGGATCTTCTGGCAGCCTTTAAACCACTCAGAAGCACTTTCTCCCATAACAAAGCAAACTAATTACTAGAGTAAAATGCTGCTTCCCATCTATTTATCTGCTGTTTTTAAGGAATCAGCTCGCTGCTGTCTGATTCAGGTGCAGTGAAGCCCCCAAACAGCAGGATTGAAGGCACATTGGTACAATGGTACAGAACACGCTACATGAACTTCGCAAGGATTTTGCTCACCAAATGCTTCTCCCTTTCCCTTTAGGAAACTAAGGATCATGGATGCAAAGATAATCAACACTTAGCACTGGCTTCATGTGCTGGATCCCTGAACACGGCACAACAAAGACTGCTCCAGCCCTGCTCTGAAAGATTCCAAAATAATTTTTTTCCAACTTGAGGGCAATTTTTTCCCAATGCAACCATTTTTTATTGACCCTGTAAGTGCTTTGCTCAACCTCAGCACTTGCTTGCTAGGCTGTGCATGTTTTTTCCAAGGTAACTTCTTGCCTTTAGCAACTTAAGATATGTGGAAATCAATGTCAAAATTATAAACTTCCCAAATTCTTTCGGGAAAGCTTCTAAAAATGGCTGCAGAGGATTACTAGACTTAGATTAATCCGATAACCAGCCCTAAAAAAGCCTGAGCTACAGCAATACCAGTTTAGATACTTGGATGAGTCCCAGGCACCCAAGGAAGTTAAATACTCTGAGAAAAAAAATTGCAATATTCAGCACCTCTGAATGCACAAAGAGCTGCAGAGAGAAGCCAAGAGATTTTGTAATAACTAAGCGAATTTAGTGGGAGATTTGCGATTCAGTGGGTATTTGTTGAGTGGCAAATAAACTAAAGCAGCTAGTTATGTGTTGCCTAGCTGCAGCCTCTAATAGGAATTGCTTCCCTGCAGGTAAATCACTTTCTATTACTCCTAAGTACCCCAGGAAAACTACTAATTGAAAACACAGTTCTAATGCTGTCCAGCTGGAAAACATTAGCTTAGGATGGAACTAACTTGACACTGGCTGCCAACTGGCTGTGGACAATGGAATAGGAAATTAATCTTTTGCAGACAAGACATTCCATTTTCCACTTCTTCTTTGTAACCTTCAAATCAACTTGCCATTAATCAAAGGCTTTGATTCCCACGGGGAAAGAAAACCATCAGTGAATTCATGATAATGCAAGTCTGGCTTTCTGCATTAAAATGAAGACTAAAATTTCAACATGGTGGATGGCAGAGGAACTGGAGGGCGGATACAACATCCAGCGCCACAGGAACATTTCCCTCTCGTCTTGGCTAAGAGTTAAAGAACAGCCAGAGCACAAAGCAACCACAAAGAAAAGCACAGCTGTCCAATTCTGTATCGGCCCAGCCCATCTTCCTGCTGCTCCCTCGTGCCAAGAGCTTTTCCCCATGCAGGTGCAAAAGGGATGAGGAGAAAAACCCAAGCTGCTGGCTAGTGTTAAACCATAACACCCCACAGATACTCAGACTGGTTTTTCATTTCTATTTAAATTCATTTCCATGCAGGGACCAACAGGCCAGACTATTTTGGAAGCATCATTCCCCAAGCTGCTTCCAACCCATAACCTTCCCAAGCCTCCTCTCCTTCAGTGAAACATTCTGGCCTTTTATGACTACTTTTTTCCCTAGCAAAGTTCTCCAAGAGAAGAAAAAAAAACTATATAAACCCCATAAAATCTAGCAACTCTCCCTGTCATGTAGAGGCACCCTTGTTCTGCACCCACACCTGCCAGCAGATGATGGCAGGTAGTTGGAACAGGATGCTCTTCAAGTTTTCTTCCAACCTAAAGCATTGACTCGATGATTTTATGAAGTTACCCATTGGCACAACACTTCAGGTGCACATTCATCTCCTCGGCTCCAGATGACTGTACAGGCTTTGTGCCACTGCATGAATCAGACCATCTCAAAGACATCCCAAAATTGATTAAGAAACATATATCTGAGTTATCAGCACAGAGGTAATTACTAGTGCCTAATGATTTCTGGGTCTAAAATAGGATAAATCTCCACAGTCTGTCTTATTGTGCTTCAAATCAGCTTCTCCAGGCGTTGTAGAGGAACCCAAGGAGGCCAGACAAGATGAGGGCAGCAGAACAAGAGGAGAAATAACACACTCATTACAACTGAAGAGATCCAAAGTTTATCCTCTCTGTAGTCTGAGTGCAAACAACTTGTCAAAGATCAAAAAGTTTCGAACAGCTTTGTTCTGGCCTGATCCCACACGAGTGGTGGTTTTAGCTAGTTTACTTCCAGACAACAGAAGAAGATGAAGGGAAGGGCCCCAGACTGACAGACTGCAACCCAAAACCATCTGCAGCCAGGCTACATCCTCCCAGATCTGCCTCCAGCCTGATGCCACATCCATATGCATCCCACAGCCTTTTTGATGAGCAATGATATAAAGGTTCTGTCTAATTTGGTGAATGGCAATCCAGTTTTCCAAGGGTGGATTCCCAAGTTTTGGTGAGTTATAAGAGGTAATGACTCCCAGTGCCAGCCTCATGACAGAAGCAGGGAAATTATAAAAAAATCAGAAAACCTGGGGATCTGGAGTCAAAAGGAAGTCAGTGGGGAGGAGAACCAACCAGAGCATGCAAGGAGAGGTCCAGATACTCAATCACCTGAATTACTGAGGACCTTGGCAAATTTTATTTTACTTCCACTATGCTCCAAACCAGGCGCAAGACAGGATGAGAGCAAACAGCCTAATGCTGTACTAGGAGGGGTTTAGACTGGAAATCAGGGAAAATGTCTTCACAGAAAGGGCTGCCCAGTCCTGGCACAGCTGCCCAGGGCAGGGGTGGAGTCCCCTTCCCTGGAGGGATCTGAAAGCCCTGTGGTTGTGGGCATGGGGCAGTGCTGGCCCTGGCAGTGCTGCAGAGTGGTTGGACTCAATGGTCTTAGAGGGATTTTCCAACCTTAACTATTCTGTGATTCAATGTATTGAAAAGCTGCTTCTACACAATGTCCACCCAGAACATGGTGCAGGACACCAAGTGGAAAAGTATTAAAACCTGCCATGACAGACCATTTTACACATAAATAAGGAAGAGCTAATGCTATACAGGCAACCTTAATGGTGACATTTCCTGATCCTCAGGCCAAGATTTAAGAAGCATTACTCACCAAATAGAAGTTCTGGGGTCAGACTGCTTTCATGTGTTTTAGAATGATTAAAATACATGTACTAAAAAAAAAAAAAATATCAAAAACCCCCCACACAAACAAACAAACAAATAAACTAGCTCGCTTGTTATATTAAGAGAATGTGAGAAACTTAGTACCTGAAACAGTCATAGAATCTCAGACTGGTTTGGGTTGGAAGGGACCTGAAAGCTCCTCCAGTGCCACCCCTGCCATGGCAGGGACACCTCCCACTGTCCCAGGCTGCTCCCAGCCCCAGGGTCCAACCTGGCCTTGGGCACTGCCAGGGATCCAGGGGCAGCCACAGCTGCTCTGGGCACCCTGTGCCAGGGCCTCAACACCCTGCCAGGGAAGAATTTCCTCCCAACATCTAATCTACATCTATCCTTCTTAACCTTGAAGCTAATGAGAAATCTTCCAAAAAGCTTCAGTCTAAATAAAATAAAACAATCCAGCTGCCTTAGATAAGAAAGAAAAATAATCAGCATTCTCAGGTTCTTCACTTTTTCTTTTTATATAAAAGTCTGTGCTGGTCAAAGTCTCACATCAAAAAGACCTTAGAATTGATTCATCACCTGTTAAATATGCTTTTACTAAAAATTCAATGTGTTGTGTGTAACAACATGCCAGCCTGGTGTATGACAATGATTTCTTCATGCTCCTATTTGCTAATCACAAAATATATTGGAATATATATTGTCAATCAGAAACATGTTAACATTATCACAGTAGATAGACATGATTATATTCACATTTGTTTTGAGACATGACGAGAAAGGGTTTCTATTTGCAGCACCTACAACTATTTCCAGCCCAGTGTTCTCTGGTGTAAAGCTGAATTCTTCTCTATTTCAAAGCATAAAAACTGACAAGGCAAACCCAACCCTTCAAACCCAGCACCATTATAACTTTAATCTGAACCAGCCCAAAAGTTTTAAGTGAATATCTGAAGGGATAAAAGCAAATTAAAATGGTACCTGTTGGACCTCCTGGACTTGCAGTTTCTTGCAGGTATATAAACAAATGAGAGGCTTTGGGATTATTGTGTGAAATATCCATGGTTAATCGCGGTGAGGACCATCCCGAAGCCCCAGCTCTCACCTTTATGCTTCCCCCAATGAGATCTGGTGGCTCTTCATCTGTTTCTAAGGCAACGTTGATGGAGGCGAAGGGGCGACTTGCCATCTGTTGCATCTCACGCAGTAGTTGCTAATTTATTAAACAGAAAAATATTATCATCGTATTGTTCCGACACAAAGATGAAAGACAAATGTATCTAAAAGGTTTTGCCCGATACAAACGGACGTCAATGAATGCTGAAAAAAATAACCTCCGGGGGTTTTAATGGCTTTAAGAACACAGATAATGGTAAATATTCACATTACTATAATTTAACAAGTTACTGGAAGTAAAGCTGAATGAACAATGTAAGCCTGACACATCTGGGAGGGAAAATTATTTGAGTGAGTCTCCGTAAAACAGTTACTTACTTTTGAAGCTGTTGTTTGTCATCACCTATCAGATTCCCACTCCACAGGATTTGTGGGAATCATTTTTAAATTAAACTAGCAGCAGTATGTAACTATGGTAAGAATGAAGTTGCTATTTTTTGTAATAGCACCAGCAAAATGTTGTCAGGCTTCTATTGAATAATCCCCTTTTTTAATTGTTTCCTTGCCGGCTACAGAAAATGGCAAACATGTCCTTATTGCAAAATGTTTTATTAAAATAAAAAAACTCTTCCTGGGCAAATCCCCACAAGCCCTCATGACACAAGACATCTCTTTATTGTGCTCTTAAGCACTTCTAAGCATTACGATGCAGCTTCCCCTTTATTAACACACAAAAAATAGACTCTTTCTACACAGCTGGGCTGGAAACAGCATTTCGGTCTTAGCTGAGCTGTGGACACACTTGTTTTTGGCTCCAGTGACTAATCTCTAATAGTGACAACACAGCCTGTAAGGGCAGGCAGAAGCCAGAATTCCCTGAAGCAAGGGGTCCAATGGGACTCAGTCTCTATTTAAATAAGGGAAGACGCAAACACTTTGTGCAGCATGAGAAAACCCAGTGCTCGTAACCTTAAATGCAGAAACTGCCCAAAGCTCTCGCACAGCTCTACACATTTACCATCACTACTTACTACAGCAGTACCAGTTATCCTCTATTTTTAAGCTGCACTGAGGCACCACCAAACGCTCTCTAGAATTCCCACCACTGCCACCTGCATTTCCCCATTAATCCTGGGCAATCTGACACCCCAAGCCCAAAGCGATCATCTACAGCACTCAAAAAGCACTGTAAAAAACCCCACAAAATGCTTCATGCCCCAGATATTCCCCATGCAGCACAGCAGAAGGTGAAAGGAAGGTGCTGCTATCCAGCAACATTCTTTGGCCAGAACTAATTCATAGAATCACCACATCCCAGAATGGTTTGGACTGGAAGGAACCTTAGGGATCATCCAAGTTCCACCTCCTTCCTGGGTTCAGTCCCTGCCCCTGGCTCTGGTGTCACTTCTGGGCCTGGAGCAGAGCCTGGGCCCTGCTCTGACCCTCCCTGCACACAGGGACAGACAGGGACACATGGGGACACCCAGGGACAGACAGGGACACACAGGGACAGACAGGGACACAGGCGGACACATGGGGACAGACAGGGACACAGGGGGACACACGGGGACACATGGGGACACATGGGGACAGACAGGGACACACAGGGACAGACAGGGACACACAGGGACACCCAGGGACACATGGGGACACATGGGGACAGACAGGGACACAGGGGGACACACGGGGACACATGGGGACACATGGGGACAGACAGGGACACACAGGGACAGACGGGGACACCCAGGGACAGACGGGGACACCCAGGGACATGCAGGGACACATGGGGACACACGGGGACACCCAGGGACACACGGGGACAGACAGGGACACACAGGGACAGACAGGGACAGACAGGGACACACAGGGACACACGGGGACACCCAGGGACACACAGGGACACACAGGGACACCCAGGGACACAGGGGGACACCCAGGGACACACAGGGACACCCAGGGACACAGGGGGACACACGGGGACAGACAGGGACACCCAGGGACACACAGGGACAGACAGGGACACATGGGGACACCCAGGGACACATGGGGACAGACAGGGACACAGGGGGACACACGGGGACACCCAGGGACAGACAGGGACACATGGGGACACACGGGGACAGACAGGGACACACAGGGACACACAGGGACACTCAGGGATACCCAGGGCTCAGGGCCTCTCTCAGCTGAGCTCCTCCCCAGGCTGAGCAGCCCCAGCTCCCTCAGCCTTCCCTGGGCATGGAGATACTCCAGGCCCTTCCTCAGCTCCAGGAGCTCCTGCCCCTGCTGTGCTGAGGATCCAGAGCTGGACACTGCACTCCAGAGGAGCCTCCAGGGCTGAGCAGAGGGGCAGGATCCCTCCATGACCCGCTGGCAGTGCCCTTCCTGCTGCCCCCAGGATCCCATTGGCCTCCCCGGCCCTCGGGGCACAGCTGGCTCAGGGACAGCTGCCCGTCCACCAGGAGCTGGTGCTTGCTCCTCCCCGGGTGCAGGACCCCGGCCTTTGCCCTTGTGGAGTTTCAGCAGGCTCCTCTCTGCCCCTCTCCCACCTGCCGAGGTCCATCTGAAGAGCAGCACAGAGCCCTAGGGGCTGCTCTCCCCTCTGTGGCGGCACCGATCCCTCACCACCATCACTGACGAGCCAAACAGCACCCGGCCCAGCACAACACCTTGGGGGACACCGCTAGAGACAGGCCTCCAGCTAGACCCTCTCCCACTAATTACCACGCTCTGGGAACCTTTTATGGTCTTTGCTTCGCCAAATCACCTATAATTTTGAGACTTTTTCAGTGCAGAAGCCTAGAGGTCTGTCTCTGTAACTTGGGGGTGCAGGCAATGTCAATGATGAGGTTAATGTAGATAAGCTCGGGGGGTGTATGAGCTTCTATGGCTCACAGTCTAGCTAAAAAAAGGGTAAAATTTTACTGCCATAAAAGGCATGTGATAAAGCTTTCCTTTATTTTTAAAAGAAAAAGGGAAAAAAGGCATTTTTGAGCAGATTGTAGATACTGTCACGAAGCAAAAACCCAACAGATCCACACAAATGGAGTGTTCGTAAGCAAACTTGTGTGTAACTTACACTGGGTAAAAGGACACAAGGAGTGTTCGGATATTTAAAGCACACCAGCAGATTGCAGACGAAAGCAAGTGTGAAACAGATTGCTGGGTTGTTGTCCCTGTAATTGTCCCCTTCAGCTATTGCAAAGTGCTTTGTTTAATGGCTATAAAATCAATGAACAAGCTGTCCCAATGAAGATGTCCAAGAGACTGACGAACTAAAAGCTATTAGTTCTTCAAAGGAAGTTATTTTACTAAAGAAAATGTGCAATTTGGCAACATGACTCCTACTGAAGTCAAAAAGTAGCTTTGAGAATACAGAATCACAGAATGGTTTGGAATGGAAGGGATCCCAAAGATTATCCAGTTCCACCTCCTTCCACAGACAGAGATACCTTCCACCAGACCAGGGTGCTCCAAGCCCCATCCAGCCTGGCCCTGAATGATTTCAGGAATGGGGCAGCCACAGCCCCTCTGGGCTTCCTGTGCCAGCCCCTCCCCACCCTCCCAGGCAGGAATTCCTGTATCCCAGTATCCCATCCATCCCTGTCCTCTGGCAGTGGGAAGCCATTCCCTGTGTCCTGTCCCTCCAGCCCTTGTCCCCAGCCCCTCTCCAGCTCTCCTGGAGCCCCTTCAGGGACTCGGAGGATTCCCTGGATTTTTCCCTTCTCCAGAGGAATATTCCCAGCTCTTCCAGCCTGGCTCCAGAGCAGAGGGGCTCCAGAATCCTGGAAGCATTTCCATGGCCTCCTCTGGGCTCTCTCCAGCAGCTCCACGTCCTTCTGCTGTTGGCCCCAGGGCTGGGGCAGTTCTGCAGGTGGGCTCTCACATGAGCAAAAAAATGTCCAAACCAGGTAAAATCAGAGGTCCAGGATGCAACCAAAGCAGCAAGTGCCTAAAGGAACATCCTTTTTCTAACACCAGCTTCTGGTGTTGCACAAGTCATGTTACAAAGTTCCCCTTAAAAATTAAGAATTAATTTAAGAAATAATTGTTATGTAACTTGAATGTCACTCTCTCCCCCAAGGCTTGCACCATGCCTGCTTAATCCAGACACATATCTATCCTTCAGTATTTGTTTGATGTGTCAAAATTCTAATTAAAAGACTTTATGATCCTGTAAGGGAGAAATTGTGACTTTTCCCCATCAAGAGGCTGAGCAAGACTTTGCAAGTCAGCAGCTATTAACATCTGGATACTCCAGAACCTGCCTTTCCCTCACCCCTAATGATGGGCTTCCTAAGATTTCAAATAGCAAACCTCAATCCTCTTTCAAGCCAATCCTGGTTTTCCAGATGACACAATTAATAGGACAACCTGGGAATATTTTAAATCACTTAGACACAAAGGGATTTTAAAGGCCAAGTGTTCGACAGCCTTACAAAGAAATCACGTCAAAAAGCCTGGAATACACCTTTGGCCTTTAATATTAAAACAACTGCAAACTGTGAGAATGTGCACACTTTCATTTTCTTAGAGTTTGATTTTTTTTCCGTATCACAGAATTATGGAATGGGTTGGGTTGGAAGGCACCTTAAAGACCATCTTGTTCCACCTTCCACTAGACCAGGTTGCTCTAAGCCCAGTCCAACCCGGCCTGGAACCCTTCAAACAAAGTTATTCCTACCAGGAGTATTTTTAACTCACATACATTGAGTAATGGACAATCTAAAATGAAGAGTGTGTTACTGATGGGAGAAAAACCTCCTGAGGAAGTGAGGAAAGCCCTGGCAGGCAGCAGTGCAGGCTCTCACAGAGAAGAAAAACAGCTATTCAGGTTACCAGGTTAATTGACTAATATAACCTATGCCGTGTTTCCTGACAGGAGAAGCCTGGACATTTTATTCCCACCATAAACCAGCCATGATGCTCCATATAACCACGCTGCTTACATCCATCGCAGCAACTGCCCCCTGCAGAGACTGCTTCACGGGCACAGCGCTCCAGCAGCTTTGGGGATGGGGCTCTGATATTTTCAGCCATGAAATAACAGTGATTTTCCCAGAAGAAAGTCACATATTCTGGATTTTATTTGCTCCTTATGAAGAGTGGCCATAAAAACAAGCTCATCGAAACAGCGATCTAGAAGTCATAAGGAAATCCAGTATCTACATGAGCAGTTTGTCTCTTTTTCTGCTGGTTTATTTTGGTGTGGTTTTTGTTGTTGTGGTTGTTGGTTTTGTTTTGTTTTGTTTTGGGGGGGGGTGTTTGTGGGTTTTTTTTTGTTGTTGTTGTTGTTGTTTGTTTTTGTGGGGGTTGTTCGTTGGTTTTTTTTTTAAGAAGGAAAACAGCAGGAACTCAAGGAGGACAGGAGTGAAGCGTTGGCACAGGGTGCCCAGAGCAGCTGCGGCTGTCCCTGGATCCCTGGCAGTGCCCAAGGCCAGGCTGGACAGAGCTTGGAGCAGCCTGTGGAAGGTGTCCCTGCCCACAGCAGGTGGGGGAATGAAATGAACTTTAAGGTCTCTTACAAGCCAAACCATTTTATGATTCTAAATCCATGGGTGTGTTAAGTGAGCAGCAGGCATGAATGAGCTTTCATTTTAATGGAAAGTAAAAGCAAGCAGCATCCCACAGGAAGGGGAGGAAATTCCAGCAGACAGGATGTATTCAGGCCAGGCAGACGGAGTCTGTCTGCTGGGGTGTCTGGTACCATCACACCAGGCCTCGGTCAAAGAGGTGAACTTCAACAAGGAGAGCCAGAAAAGAGCAATGGTCTGATCAACAGTGGGTTTTGCCCCAGGAAATTTGTAGCTCTAATTTTTCAAGGTATTTCTGAAATTCAGATATTTCTGGACCCACTGGTGCTCTTTTTAGAAGGGCATTTAGAAGAACATTTGGTTTGAGAAGAACATTTATTGAAAACACTCCAACAGAGCAGCTACACATTCCTTTACTTTGACAGACTCAGAACCATTAAGGCTGGAAAACCCTCTAAGACCACTGAGCCCAACCATTAACCCCACACTGCCAAGGCCACCACTTACCCATGTCCCCAAGCGTCACATCTGCACGGCTTTTACATCCCTCTAGGAAAGAGGACTCCACCACTGCCCTGGGCAGCTGTGCCAGGACTAGAAAGCCTAAACCTCTCATGGCACAGCTTGAGGCCATTTCCTCTCATTCTGATGAGACAAGTACTATTAGAAGTCTTCCTTGAATATTTGTATGACAACCTTCAAGGCTGCAATGAATTTCAGGTGGCGCCTCAAAGCTACAGTTATGACCAAGTCCCAGCTGAACTGGGACTCTGATTCTGGAGTTCTGTACCACCATGGAAAACATCAAGATCCACTCTGTCTCAAAAAGCAAAGTCATGCACTGTGTTCTCCATGCTGTCCATAGCCAACTTTAAAACCCAGGAGTGTCTAAAATCAGCTGTGTGTTCTGAGTCCTGTCAGTATTGCACAGATGGATTGGCCCATTGGCCTAAAACCAGAGCCTCATAAACCACAGCGAGTCTACAGAAAGTCCCAGCTCCGATGTCACAGCAAGGGGAGGAAGATAAGGAAGATGGAGATGATTAGAAAGATAGAATACCTATGAGTAAAAGCTGAGTTAGTTGGGGTTGTTCAGACTGCTATGTTGAGCTTATTCCTGCAAATCCTTTTGTTTCAAGGGCTCCATTTGAATTCAGCAGGCAGCATGTCCCATTTCTGCACAAATAACTATTCCTGTATGCACATAAACTATCAACACCCTATTTTCAGGCATGATTAACTTAGCTGGGAGGACACGTCCCAGAACTCACCTGTAATGACATCTCCCAAAACTGCAGCTTGCAGGCTGCTGACAATCACTGTGGAAAGGGGACACCACCCTCATGGGGACCTATGGAGAAGGTTCCAGCCCTGGTGGCAGTGGCAGCCTGATGGATCTGCGTGTCTGTAGGGCCAGCTCTAACAGGCGCTCAGGCCCTGTGGAATCACAGACTGGTTTAGGTTGGAAGAGATGATAAAGACCATCTAATTCCAACACCTGCCATGGGCAGGGACACCTCCCACTGTCCCAGGCTGCTCCCAGCCTCAGGGTCCAACCTGGCCTCCGGCACTGCCAAGGATCCAGGGACACCCACAGCTTCTCCTGGCACTCTGTGCCAGCCCCTCCCCACCCTCCCATCCAGGAATTCCTGCCCAAGATCCCAGCCCAATCTCCCCTTTCCCAGTGGAAGCCATTCCCTGTGTCCTGTCCCTCCAGCCCCTGTCCCCAGTCCCTCCTCAGCTCTCCTGGAGCCCCTTTAGGCCCTGCCAGGGGCTCACAGCTCTCCCTGGAGCCTTCTCCTCTCCAGGGGAACATTCCCAGCTCTCCCAGCCTGGGTCCAGAGCAGAATCACTGTACATTACTTGGAAGTAACATATAGATCCTTCCTGCAAAGTAACATTTGCTTTATGTCATAACTTGGCGACCTTGGGGGAAAGGGAGTTACCTTCCAAAATAAAAACTGGCATCAGCAAAAAACAAACATGCAAGCCATAAATATTCCACGAAGATGAGCCACAAATCTCAGAACTAAGTGATTTAAAGTATTTAACTACAATTACACTAGCTACCAAATAAGTCAACAAACAAACAATTTTCTCTGATGCTTTCATCATCACTGAAAATTAAGTTTTTAAGCCCCTAGAGCAGTGCACATATTAATGTTAGCTAATTAGTTCTGTAACTGACTTTGCAGACTATGTTGAAAGAGAGAGGAGGAGAGAATTAATGTTCAAATCCTTCTCAACAGGCATTTCCACACTTCAAAACTATAACAAACCAGAAAGCAAAGCTGCTGGGAAGTTGCCTCATGCTGAAATGACAGAAGATATTTCATTCAGGCCTGATTAAGATAAGCAAGTTATTCATCATAATCATGCCCAGTAGGAGGGCATAGAAATCCTGACCTTTAATAAGGAGAATGAGATCATTTCTTTTTAAAAGACCAGAAGGATCTAGTCCATGCAGACTAAAATACACACCAATACCTGATAATTACAATAGCACAATGAAGCTTTGACAGAGTAGAGCTCTTGTGGAATAATTACACAATCTCTCCCTTATTTTTCCAAATAACTAAATTAGATACCCGTACAGCTGACGCCTACCATCAGAAAGAGACCCTGGAGTCTGAAACGAGAACAGCTTCAATACACCAGGCAGGGGCTTTTCTAAAATAAGCCTGAACTCTCCTAGAGCTAGGCTTGATAGAACCATAGAATAATGGAGTGGTTTGGGTTGGAAGGAACCTAAAAGCACATCCAGCTCCACTCCCTGCCACACAGAAGGCTTGATCCAATGGGTTGGTATCCCAGGCATGATACTCGAGCTTCATCCAGTTTGATACTCCAGCTTCATCTTTTCTCAAGTTCCCACTAGTTCCTTTTTGGGATATAAAACCAACTTAATTCCCTAGCACCAACTCCACTGAAGACTCTGTGACAAGACCTCAGTGATCTGCCAACGCCACATCTGTGGCTGCCAGCCCCATCTGATGGTGTCCTACAACTGGTCAGCTGGAGCTGGCCATCTGCAAGCTCCCCTGACATGAGCTGCACTGGGCACAGAAGTGACAGAAGCATGTTCAAACAAAACCAGACCATCAACTTCCCCCCGAAGCGGGAATCTCTTGTCAGCACCAATATTTTGGGATGTTTTTCCTCTTCAGGGCATCCCTTATTTCTGCCACAATTTCCTCCAGTTGGTGACCAAAGCCACATGGATCACTACAGAGCACACAGTGTTTGTATTTTGGAAAAAGCCTCCTGGCACTATGAGCTGGTTCCCATTCATGGATTTTAAACTGAGGGAGAGTGGAAAGTTACGACTATTTGATCTGACCTCCTGCCTAGTACCAGTCACTGAATTGCACCATGTGATTGACCTAAAAAAGGTCCTGCCAAAAGCACTGTTTCTGAGAGCCGTGTTTCTAAAAATATAAATTATTGGCATTGCCACTCTCACCATTAAAAACAGGAGAAAAACAGAACTGTTTTTGACTTTTTTACCCCCACTTGCAGACACTGAGTGTTACAGACTGGTTTGGTTTGGAAAGGACCTAAAGTTCATCTAGCTCCAATCCCCTGCCATGGGCAGGGACATATTGTGTAAACTTTTGGCTGATCCTTTAGAAGAGCCTCATCCCATCATGAATCTTCTATGATTCCTTTCCACAGCACTGATTCACATCACCAAACCTCAATATGTTCTTCCTTGGAGAAAATGAGGAATTTGTGATGCTTTAAACTCTTGCTTATCTTCCAGACAACAAATTAATCTTGCAGTGCTGTTCCCTACCCTCTGCAACACCCAAAACACAGCTGAGAGTAGTGTGGATACAGTACTCCAATACCTGGTTATACCTAATAGTAACACAGCTCTTATTTTACTACTCATAAGTGCGGGAAATGGAAATTTACATACAGCTTTTAAAACAAGAATCTGCTTGCCTGTGTGGTATTCCCTGTGCATGGATGTTACAGCAGAGGATGCCAGTGGAAATGGAAGAACTACTAAGTTCTGAATACACTTAGGAAGGAAAAAGGTTTCAGCAACAAAGTCGAGAAGGAGAAGGATAATTCCTGCAGTAAATCATCCTGAATATGTGGGTGAATTGCAGAGTAAAAATACTCAGTCTTAGTCTTGGCAAGAAAGCAGGCAAAATACAGATAATTTTATTAAGGGTGAAATAGAGCTCTAGACACCCAAATTTAGTTATCTCTGTAGGTGCTTGGTATTGATACTCCCACCTCATTCTGAAGAGGCACAGGGAGTGCTCCAGCTGACCCTCACCACCCTGGAGCAGCCACACGCCCTTTGCTGGGAGGGAGCTATTTCTGCTCCCAGTGAAGGAAACAAAGACTGAGGGTGAAGAGAAGAGGGTTTGGATGCAAAAACAGAACAATAGGACAGGAAATTCCTGACAGCAAATGAGCATATTAAAATTCTAACATCACGCTCATACTTTGTGCATTATTCTCTATTACTACCTCGATTGCTTCAACATGTCATTTTCTACAGACAAGACAGAAAAGGTTTCCTATCCCTATTTCCTAATGTCATTCACCTCATTCTAAGCCTCCTATAAAAGCCGTCTTTTTACTTCTATTTTCCCCTTTTCAAGATGTCTGAAGACACTCAAACATGGGGCTCAAGGGCAAAGGAAAAAACACAGTTTGCAATTATATCTCCTGCATGCCTGATATGACACATCATTCCCACTTTTACTTCAGGCCAAGTTTTACACTCTGCAAGGCCTGAACTTCAGCTCAGTGTTCCAAACTCATTTTCCTACAAGTACACATTGGCTACTCCATGTCTGCACACCCCACAGATCCTTCAGCCAGGAGGCTGAGCAGCATTGACACGGACACGTGCAAGCAGCTGGGCAGAGATGTTTAGCTGAAATACAGAAAAGGGAAGAAGTCAGGAGAATCTTGTGTATTTTACAAGATCCTAATGGAACTTTGAATTTGTAGCATGCTGCCTTCTCCATAAGGAGCAAAGCAAACTTGGTTTCAACCAAATGATGCTGCTGGGTTCCATTACGCAGCCACACCAAGCACAGCTGTCTCCTTCTCCCACCACATTTCCCAAGCAATCCTGGCTGAGTAATTTTGACTACTAAACCTGTCAGCACATTCCCTTTCCTGCCCTACACATATCTCAGAATAAGCCTCAGCCATCAGCTTTTCACTCTGCACTGGGATAAGGACTTGGGCACTGCAGTGCTCCTGTTGGAAGCAGGAGTGATGGACAGCTGGGAATTACCTGCACATTGCATCATTTTTTACTGCCTCCTGGGTTACGATTAGAGAACAAGCACAGAGTTACTACGAACACGGGAAGTTACTACAGTTACTACATACATGAGAAACAGGTGATTGTCACTTGACTACTGCTAAAAATACAGCCCAAACCAGAGAAAGATCTTCCTTCAGGGCTGCAGCATTTTGTAGAATCATGGAACAGTTTGGGTTGGAAGGGACCTTGAAGATGTTTTGTTCCAACCCCTGCCATGGGCAGGGACACCTTCCACTATCCCAGGGTGCTCCAAACCCCATCCAGCCTGCTCTTGGACACTGCCAGGGACGGGGCATCGACCATTATTTTTAAGTACTTGTTGGGGTTTGAGTCTCCGTAGAATTTTTTCCCCCCTCCCAAGTTGCTAGGAGACTAAGTGCTGAGTGCTTAACGTGGACAAAAGAACTGATAACTTAGTTTTGGGGGAGGGAAAAAAGCTCCCGGAGAGAGCGGAGGGTGGGGGGATCTCGCGGCTTTTCTTTTTCTTCTTCCGGGGGGGGAGCACGGATCGGGCCACGGCTGGCTTCTGGAGTCCACGGGTAACGAAGGAGTCTGGTCCTGGGAATTCTACCATCTGTTGGAGTATCCAGGAATTCGGAGTTTCTTCGCTGTCCTGCTGGATTTTGGGTGAGCCCGGGTCCCGCCGCTGCGGCTTCTCCGGCACTGCCACCTCTGCCTGCCGAGGACACCCCGTGCCTGCGGAGGACAGTCCACCGCGCCCGGCTTCCAGCCATCAGCGCCGGAGCTTCCACCGTGTGCCCTCGGGGTTCTTGGTTCTGTTCTACTATTGTTATAATTGCTGTTGGTTTTTGTCTGTCCTGTTATATTTACTAGTAAAGGACTGTTATTCCATTTCCTCACAGCTCTGACTGAAAAGTTTTATTTTTAATCTTCCAAATTATAATAACACGGAGGGAAGGATTCAAATTCCTCATTTCCTAGAGAGGCCTGCCTCTCCTTAGCAGACACCTGTCTTTTCAAAACCAAGACAGTACTAAAGAGACCTTTGCTTGGGTTTATTGAGAATCAGTACAAAAAACTCCACCTTCAAGCTATAAAAATCATCTTAGATAACAAATCCTTGGGTGGACTTTAGTTTCTGGATGAAGATTGTATTAATATATGTAATTATGGCATGACAAAGATTTTAAACTGTTTCCTCAAAACTTAGAAGTATTTCTAACAGAAGATGAATGGAACAGCAGAGATCCATGAATTATGAGATAGAGTCACTAGATAAAAAGAGAGAGCAAGATAAATAACAGCAAAAGACAGGAATGTGCCTGGAAAACATCACCCTGATGAACTGCCTGTCAAACAGCCACACATGTAGATTGAATTCAGACTGAAATATGCCAATATGTTGCCAGTACTCCAGTTGTGGTTTTTTTTTTTCCTTAAAACATGCATCAGACTGTAACTTAATTTATAGAGACATTTCTCACTTAGGCCACCACTCAAACACTTTAACTGAGCTCCAAAGCACAGTATTTACTTCTTGGTCTGTATTCCTTATACATTCCTAGATAACATTTAACCCCAGGAGCCACAGGGGATGTTATGCTGACTCCAGCTTAGTTTCTTGCCAAGAAAGCGAGCAGGAAAAAAACAGATGCCCTAGTAAAAATTTATCTATCCTCGGAGAATACAGAAAACCTCAAAGACTTCCATTATTTCCAAGATTAAGGGTTATCCATTTGAAAAGCAATGATTACATTCTGCATTGAGTTCACCCGTAAGAGCAGAAACATCTGAAGCAGAAAGAGGAAGAAGAGGAGAAGAGTTATCAGACATCATCCTGCTTTATTACCAGAGAGGAGCTCCTCATATGGAATAAATTCATATTATTCACACCACTGCACTGCCAAGTACAACCAGCTACAGATTTCTGAAGATATGCAGGAAACAGTGACTTGCAAAGAATTCCAACACTGTAAAAATTAATCCCCCAAATCCTCTTGATCAACTCCTTTGTGGGAACAAACCACTCTTGAACAGAACAGTGAGACGGCTGGGCGTCTGCAGCTGCCAAGAGCTTCATCTCAGCAGGACAGCTGGAAGGGACAGAGAGGAATGGTCAGATCTCACCCAAAATCCCAAAGCAGGGAAGAAACACACCTCATTCCTCAGGGAATCTGGCCTCAGGTGATGACATTTAGATAACTATATAGAGAAAGTGCGCACGCACTCGCTCGAATCGTGTCTGGCTTCTCTCATTTTGCATGGAAATAAACAGATTAACACAAGACAAAGCTCCTAAAAATAATTCCAGGTGTAGCCCAGCCCAACCTGATACCTGCACATTCCATGCTTTTAGTAATTAGCACACCAAGAAAATCTGATGAATGTGTGGTTGGTTGCTTGTCGCACACAAGACTTCCCTACAAACACAACTCGTGTATGTGGGCATTTGCGCTGAAAAATGAGGACTAAGGACACATTCTTTGGCCACAACAATTGCCCACCTCACCTTGGTCACCCTGAGTGCTTTGGGTGGAACAGAAAATCAGGTTCCATTGAGAAGCAAGACAAGAAGGTAGTGAACAAAAAATAAATCAGGGATTAACAAGGAGAAACTGCATTTTGGGGGCATAAAGCACAGTTATTTACATGATGCCAATGCAAAAAGCTGTGAAGCTCATTTGGACCATGGGTAGGTAAAGAGGAAAAACTTTGGCTCTAAAATTCACATTTTAAAGTAGTAAACTACAGATTTCCACATCCTGAGTGGCTTCCCCACTTTCTTCTTATGCTCCTAATGTTCCAGGGGGAAATAAAACCACCCAAAATATCTAAACCAGATTTAATTTGAAAATGGGGATTTGACTTCTTTTTTTAACGTAGTACACAACAGCTAATGTTTCTATTTTCTATTTAGAAACAGATATAAAGAATCTCCTAATTGATGTGGTTTTGCACTTATGCTGTCTAGAAACAGAAGTTCTGGGAATTCAGGATATTCACCCCTATTTTTTTGGTGCTTCACAGAAACTGCAGCATCAGGATACTAAAATAACGTAATTTGTCACTGCAACTGTAAGCAAAAATACGCTAAAGGCCTAAACAGCAGCATTAACGGAATTAGCTTGGCCCTCAACTTAAGGTTAATGTGATGCACATGTGAATAAATGTGCATCCAGAGAGAACAACTATTGAAAAGTCATTTAAGGAACAACACTTTATCCTTCTCACCTCTCTCCGTCGTGATGCCCAGCAACTTTGTTTAATCTTCCAAACCACAGCTGCCACCAGGAGCAATGACAGGAAACAACTGGAAAGGAAAGGGAAAAAAAAACAGAAAATCATATTTTATTGCCCTTGTTCATAACATACTGGCAGCTGAAAATCTCTAGGAAATGCAAAGTTAAATGAAAAGACTGTATAATAATTAGAGATAACATTGAAGAAAGGTAATCCAGTGCTGGAATGTGAGGAATGACACACTTACTTTCAGGGAATAATGTTTCAAAGTTCCCTATCTGACTTCATAAAATGACAGTAAGGCCGAAGGATTTAATCAGATTCAAAAAGCCACTATTGGCTATCTCCAGTGATATTTGAAGTGAGAGGACAACCCCGAAAAGAAAAGCCTTGAAAGAAGCAGTGAAAACTGATTATTATTTCCTTTCCAAATTACAAAAATAAGATACAGTGTAGAGCAGGCAGGCGGTTGCAGAACAACAGGTATTTCTTGATTTCCCCAAATCTATATTGGTTTTCTTCGTCAAAAGAGGGGGGAAAAAGGATGAATGGATATATCAATTTCTAGGGAAAATGCAAGGAAGCAGATAAAACAAAAAGCAGTAGTAGTAGTAGTAATAAGAAAAATAATAATAACTTACAACCATATTGACAGGTATGATCTTATCACAATGAATACCTAATGAGCAACTTCAAGGCACGCAAGTGAAGATTAAAATCTGAACCCTCAAGGACTGCACTGATGGGTTACAGAAAACATCTCCAAAACTCTTCCCACGTTCCAGTGCATATTGAAAGACAGGTTAAAGAAAAGTTCCCATCAAAAGGACGATTAATCAGAACAGATGACTTATTTGCTCAAGTGCAGCAGTCACAGTAACCACTGGGCTCTGGATGCTCCAACAGCGCTTCGTCTTGAAGAGGGCATTTGCAAAGGAGCACGGAGATGTTCTCACACTGCACCCTGCCAGGAGGGGACAGCCGGGGGGGTCGGGCTCTGCTCCCAGGGCACAGGGACAGGAGCAGAGGGAACAGCCTCAGCCTGGCCCAGGGGAGGCTCAGGGTGGATTTTGGGGAAATTCCTGCATGGAAAGGGCAGGGGTGGAGTCCCCATCCCTGAAGGGATTTCAAAGCCGTGTGGATGTGGCACTTGGGGACATGGGACAGAGGTGGCAGTGCTGGGGGAGTGCTTGAACTCGCTGACCTCAGAGGGCCTTTCCAACCTGAATGATTCTGTGATACTTGGAAATGCCTATAGTTAAACACCAGGACAGACAGCAGGAACCATTCCCTAAGAAATGCCAAAGGTGAGGAGACCGTTCTTATCGCCATATCACCATCTACAGACTACGGGATGTGAAAACTCCATGGATTGGGCACAGACACCAAAGGCAGCCAGTCAGTGAGGGGATTACATTTTTCAGGCTCAGATATGCACAGAAATATGCTTCGCTAGCATACAGCATGTAATATTAAAAAATTCCCACTTGTTTGACTTGCATGGTCCTGGCACAGGGTGCCCAGAGCAGCTGTGGCTTCCACATCCTGGAATTGTCCAAGGGCAGGCTGGAGGGGGCTTGGAGCACCCTGGGATAGTGGAAGGTGTCCCTGCCCATGGAACTGGATGGGCTTTATGGTCCCTTCCAGCTCAAAGCCAAATTTTCTGATTTCAGTTGCTGTTTATGTGCCACATAAGCTGCTGCCACGGCTTATCCGTGTTTACCTTCTCAGTACACCTTTATTTGGGGAAACGAGATGGAAGTCTAAAGAACAGAGGAAAAATGCCAGCAATGGCAAAAATGCCGTAATTCTCAAGCATCTCTGTTAAACTGCCCATTTCAGAGGAGTTTCTCCAGGAGGAGTTTCTCAGGAGGGCAAGGATACAGATGAACTTGCATTGTGCCACCCACAGCCAGCAACATCAATGAGGTCTCCACCTTCACACAACAACACTCCAGTCACGTGTATCCACCAGGCAGCTCCAGAAACGCACAGAGGAAATGGAATATACACATCAAAACATGCTTAGCTGCTATAAGGATGGCCCCTTTTTAGGAAAAAGTGACCTCAGCAATTTGAAAACTCTTGTTTTGGGTTGATTTCATAGAATCATTTATGTTGGGAAAGACCTCTAAGATCATTGAGTCCAACCATTAACTCAGCACTGCCAAGGCCACCACTAAAACATGTCCCCAGGTGCCACATTTTCAGTGGCACTGTAAACACGTATTACTATGTATTACTTACTCCCTTGGAGAAGAAAGCTAGAATGAAGAACTACGAGGATCACCTTTACCACAAAATCCCCTTTCCAAAATGCAACACTGTACAAATCTCCATGTTTCAGAGTTTGTCATTGGTTTCTCTTTCCTGCCCATTTCTGGCACCACAGCCAAGACTTTCTTGAGAAAACACAGAGAGGAATTAACAATTAAGGACTAATAAAAACTCCTCCTAATACGCTCACCACAGTACCCTCGTATTTCAAAGGAACAGCACCATACATCTTTGTACTGTCACAAGGAGGCAGCAAATACCCACAAAAGCTATAAAATCACTAAGGAAATATATCTTCTGCCTTGAACTAACATCCCTTGGAAGCACTCTGGGAGAAATAAAAGGCAGAGCCTGCTGCAGTCCATCACCTGCTGGAAGAGCCTCAGGGGTACAGCAAAGTCAAGATCTATTGTTGCATTTACTCAGCCTAAACCATCCTGAAATAAGTTAAAAGATCTGATGTGAGCATCAGGAGCTTTAAAGAAGAGGTCTTTTCCAACTTTCTCTGGGGAAGCAACTTAGTAGATATGGAACCAGCAGAAAGAAACAGCTGCATGCAAAGAGAGATGTGTTGGGAAATGATTTGGAGTGACAGCCCACGGCTGGCAGAGACCTGGTCAAAGCTGTGCTCTGCCCTGCTTCTCACACCAACAGCTTCTGACACATCTCCGCCAGCCATGAATGTCCACCTGCTTACAAATGACTCTAAAAATAAAATTTTACAGGATTTGCTTTGCCCTCTGCTTCTCTTTTTTCTCCAAAAATAACAGCCTACCAAGAGCATCCTTCATCCAGGAAATCCACTCTTCACCCAAGTCTTCCCTCCGCAGCTTCCCCCATCTCAAATGGCTCCAGAGAGACCCCAGAGCCCTTGCAAGAGCCTAAAGGGGCTCCAGGAGAGCTGGAGAGAGACTTGGGACAAGGGCTGGAGGGACAGGACGCAGGGAATGGCTTCCAGTGCCAGAGGGCAGGGCTGGGCGGGATACTGGGAAGGAATTGTTCCCTTTGAGGATGGAGAGGCCCTGGCACAGGGTGCCCAGAGCAGCTGTGGTGACCCTATTCCAGAAAGTGTTCCAGGATGTTGGACGAGGCTTGGAGGACCCTGGCATAGTGGAAGGTGTCCCTGCCCATGGCAAGGTGATCTTTGAGTTCCCTTCTGACCCAAACTATTCCATGATTCTATCAGCTGTAGGATTTCTGTTTTCCTATAGCCTGTGACACGTCCAGCTTGAGACCAGTTAAATTTTACCAACAGGAAAAAAAGAAACCAGAAAACTCAGGTGTGAAAGCAGACTGGAAGGAAAAAGAACCATCAAGAGCCACCTAACACCCTGGAGAGTTTTTCATCCCAGGGAAATTAGAACCATTTCATTTGGGTTCTACCAACTAGAGCTTCCATTGGCTCATACAGTTTGTGCTTACACAGCATAAATATTGCAATGCAGGGAGGAGATACATTTCAATTTTATGGACAATATTCTATTTGGCAAATGGCTTTATTAACTCATTCTTAATTATTCATTAGATTATTTAAGTACAATAAATGAGCAATGTGCTTATAAATAATCTCTCCTCAGTTGGCTTCAACACATGCATGAAACCTCAGCTGATCAGCTTTCAGAATACCACAGGATATTCCCACACTGACACAAAAATCTGAAACAAACTGTCTGGTTTTATTCTGGACTTTAATCTCCTTTTCACCACAGAGGGAGTATTCTCTCTGCTCCTGGCATCTTAAAAGCTTTTCAAACAAGTCCACTTCCATTTTTAAATGTCTGGAAAACCCCATCAGCACTTTACTGTGATGCATTCTCAGGAGGGGAGAAGAAAATCCATCTGGTGTATTAGGGCCCAATTATTAAACCCTCGTGCAATGTTTATCCACATCAGAATTGCTTGTAAAAAATGGCAGCTTTAAGCACCAAAATGCACAGCAGCCTCACTGCTAATGTGCTTTAACATATACAGGTCACTTAATAATCTCAGAAAGCACTACCACGATTACTGGAAACACAGCCCAAATTATTTTGATGAATTAGAAGCTATTTACGTGCTATTTACAAGCAAATTTTAATATGCTGGTGAGTTACAGGACACATTTTAAAGCACTGGATGCATGAAACCTTGAAATAATTGGAACAAGTATACAACATGCACTTGGTTGGTTGGGCTTGGTCAGACAGCTGCCTGCAGCTCATCAAGCCAGATTCCTGACTTCATCTTTCTGCTGAAGATGGCACAAGGCTCAACACGCCACAGCTCAGCTTAGTTATGGCAGAGGAGGGCAATGGAGACAGGGAAGGGCCCGGAGTACAGGGCCATGGGTTGAACCTAGGTGGAAATTAAGCACTGCAAAGCCACTCAAGCCCCTTTTCTTCTCCCCCACCCTGGTGGAGTGAGGAGGAGAATCAGAAGTAAAATTCACAGGCTGAAAGAAGAACTGTTTAATAATTAAAAACAAAATAAAATACAATACCATGGCTAATAATAATTATGATATTAAAAACAGAAACTAAAACCCCCAACCAAACAACTGATGCACAGTAGAACTGCTCATCACCTGCTGAGCAACGCCAGCCCCAATTCCCAGATCACACCCTTCCCCCAGTTTATACGCTGAGCATGATGTTCTGAGGTGTGAAATTTCCATTTGGCCGGCTGGGGTCACCTGTCCCTGCTACGATCCCTCAGAGTCTGAGTAACTCCTCACTGGCAGAGCAAGAGGAAAGGAAAAAAAAAAACAAACCCAAACTTCTGAGAAACACAACTTGGCAAAACCCAAAGCATCAGTGTATTATCAACATTATTCTCATTCTGAATGCAAAACACACCACTAGAACAGCTCCTGAGAAGAAACTAACTCTATCCCAGCCAAAATCAGGACAACAATTCTGATGAGGAACAGATGAGGGAGCCGGAAGGGGCTGGAGAATTCCTGAGGGAGCTGGGAAGGGGCTGGAGAATTCCTGAGGGAGCTGGGAAAGGGCTGGAGAATTCCTGAGGGAGCTGGGAAAGGGCTGGAGAATTCCCGAGGGAGCTGGGAAGGGGCTGGAGAATTCCTGAGGGAGCTGGGAAAGGGATGGAGAGTTCCTGAGGGAGCTGGGAAAGGAGCTGGAGAATTCCTGAGGGAGCTGGGAAAGGGCTGGAGAATTCCTGAGGGAGCTGGGAAGGGGCTGGAGAATTCCTGAGGGAGCTGGGAAAGGGGCTGGAGAATTCCTGAGGGAGCTGGGAAGGGGCTGGAGAATTCCTGAGGGAGCTGGGAAAGGGGCTGGAGAATTCCTGAGGGAGCTGGGAAGGGGCTGGAGAATTCCTGAGGGAGCTGGGAAAGGCTGGAGAATTCCTGAGGGAGCTGGAAGGGGCTGGAGAATTCCTGAGGGAGCTGGGAAGGGGCTGAGCCTGGAGAAAAGGAGGCTCAGTGGGACCTTGTGGCTCTGCACCAGTCCCTGACAGGAGGGGACAGCCAGGGGGAATTTGGGATCTTATCCCAGGGAACAGGGACAGGAGCAGAGGGAACGGCCTCAGGCTGGGCCAGGGGAGGCTGAGCGTGGATTTTGGGAAATTCCTCATGGAAAGGTGCTCAGGGATTGGAAGTGCCCAGGGCAGCGGTGGAGTTCACATCCCTGGGGGGATTTCCAAGCCCTGTGCATGTGGCACCTGGGGACACGGGGCACTGGTGGCCTGGGCACTGCTGGGGGAGTGCTTGACCTCGGTGATCTCAGCGGGCTTTTCCAACCCAGATGATTTTATGATTCTTTTCTACGATTACAGAGGTTGAAGTAAAGAGTGCTGAGAACATGGAAAGAAGGAAGTTACAGATGCTGAACTGTTAATCGTCTTCATTTTGTTAGAAATAAAAATATTCCCAAGCGCTTCCTTTTTCTTAAAAAAAAAAAAAAAAAAGGGGGGGAGGGATAACTCAGACTGTATTTTAGGCACATATTTAGTAATGTCATTTGTGCAGCAGTAAAAAATCATTTAATAAGCAACAAGAGTTAATAAAATATCTGCAGCATAACTCCAGATTTGAATTACTGCAAGAAGCCATTCCCACTTAATGAAAACACTGGGAAAATACTTATAGTCAGGAAAACCAATATACAGCACATAAAACCATCTGTCTGAGTCTTATACTGAGCAAACAGTACCCCTGCTCAGGATTTTCTGAGGAACAAGTCAGAACTATTTTATCAAACTAAAATTACACCATTTCCATTCTAATAGGGGCACATGAGGTTTGATGTGCCACCAAAAAACACTAAACTGGCAATTTTTGTGAAATAACATCCATTATTCCAACAATTCTTGAAAGGCCTCGATGGGAGAGGTCAGTGTTGGATCATGGAACCACACTCTGGTTTGGGCTGGAAGGGACCTTTTATCCAGTTTCAACCCCCCTGCCATGGGCAGCAACACCTCCCACTAGACTAGAAGAGACACTGGACTCCTTTAGAAGGATGTTTTCAAGGACAGACAATGAAGACAAGACAAAGAGCAGGCAAGAAACCAAATGAACCGTGCATGTGAGAACCAGAAGAGAAGTGCAGCAGAAGACACCAGAGCTATATGGTAAATCAGTGTAATAAAGCCCAGGAAGAGATGAAGATGGCTTGGAGAAGCCTTAAAAGGTTACCTGGTCCAACCCCTCTGCCATGAGTAGGAACTACTTCAACGTGGTCAGACTGCTCAGAGCCCTGTCCAGCCTGGACTGGAACGTTTCAAAGGATGGGGTATTCCCCCCATCTCTGGGAAGCCTAGTCCAGTGTCACACCATAAAAATTTTCTTCCCTAATTTAGTCTCAATAGACCTTTTTTTAATGTAAAGTAATTACCCTTTGTTCTACCACTACAGGCTCCACTTAAACATCCATCCCCATCTTCCCCTGAACTTCCTCTTAAGTACGTAGAGATCCCAATAAGGTCTCTCAAGGATTCTCTAGGCTGAAGGTTGAAGGGAAGAAAAGGAAAAGGGAAGAATGGAAAAAGGGAAGAGAAAGAAAAATGGAGAAAGAAAATGGTGGAAGGATTATCAGGCAGGAATATGCACTTACAAGGCCACAAATATTTTTTACATCTTCTGTACATAAAGGTACACTGGTGATTAATATCTGTGAGAGGTGTGCTGGCAGACGGATTTTTTGGAAGATAAGGAAGCACAGATACAAATAATAAACGTTCACTAGAAATTGTCAAAATAGCTCAAACTATGTGCTGAAAAACAACTGTACAATCTGTAAATTTAAGAGCTGTGTTATGAAAATCAGAGGGAGGAAAGAGAAAACGCAGTTTACTTGCAATTCATTAGCTTTGCAAAGGTTAACAATGGTTGGAATATCATTTCTCCTCCGGCTCCGATTATAATGCAATATTAAGGACCTCAGAATTTCACCGTTCTACCCAACCTTTATCCACTGACATTTTCTTAGCTTAAAATAAAACATTCACGTGGTACAAACTAAGGGCAGTACACAGCCCCCTGCCTGGCTTGGTGTTGAACTCCAGGAGTCCAACAGCCCCTCTAAATTTGAGGCACAGCCCTCTGATCGCAGTAGGCAGCTCCTAAATGAAACGGAAACCAGTCCCGTGTCGTGCTCCACACTGCCTGGCGTTGTCTGAATGCGTGACCAGCTTCCTGCTCTTCCACACCCCTGTGCGTCCCCCAGGCAGTGCCTGAACATCACAAACTCAGCACTGCTGGAGTGTGACAATCCAGCAGGCCACTGCAAGGACTGGACTGACCTAATTCATCTCAAATGTCAGCAATGACACCGAAAATCCCCCGTTTCCCTCTCAGGTGCACACACAGCTCAAGGCACAGATGATGCCTCCAACGGCACACCAGAAAAACACAAGATGGGCTTACAACCAAGTGGGGGAAGTGGCTTCCAGAAAACAGAAATGTGCCACGGTATCTCCAGCTCAGAAAAATTTCCCAAATTCATAGAATCACAGACTGGTTTGGGTTGGAAGTGATTTTAAAAATCACCTTGTTCCAGCCCCCCTGCCATGGGCAGGGACACTTTCCACTACCCCAGGTTGCTCCAAGCCCCATCCAAACTGGCCTCGGACACCTGCAGGGATGGGGCAGCCACAGCTTCTCTGGGCAACTCCTGCATTTCCTGCAGAACAGCAAAATGAAGCAGCGCCTAAGAAATGTGCAAACAGAAAGCCACTCTAAACATCTATTTTCCAGAACATTATCTCTTCAGGTCTCCATTACACCTAAGAAATTGATACATATCCCAGTTCTTGAGTTTGGTGTTAATGTTACCAACTGGTTTTAGGTTTCCACAAAGCATTTTCCTTGCCTCTATTTTAGAGAGAAAATTCTCAGCTAACTGTTGCTTATTAACAGCACAGGGGGCTCTCAGATATTATTTATGGTCTGCCTTGGATCCAACAGTAATTACGAAATGCGCCCTAGAGCATTAAAAATGCAACCGTTTCAATAGTTTCCCCTACACCCAGTGAGATGATTCACACTGTTCTAATCCACTGGTTAATTAGGGAGTTACAGTGACTGCAGAATAAAACACTTGGAGACAAGTACTTAGGAGTAGTGAAAGAATCAAATAATTTCTAACACATTATAAATGCTTAAATGGAAAACACCAGTAAACTTCTTCTTTTAAATCCACACGTTCTTATTCCTCAGGCTCGTTGGGATGCTAAATAATATTGCAACATTTCTTCTCAAGGAGATCCATGTGATGATAGTGATGGAGGAAAGGAAACTTGCAGCCTTTGGACATGTATGATCAGCTGCACGTGCTCACTGAGGTACATAACGCACTTATCTTCTGCTTTAACCTGGGGCTGGAATCATGGAAGGATTTGGTTTGGAAGGACCCTTGAAGATCATCCAGTGCCACCCCTGCCATGGCAGGGACACCTCCCCTGTCCCAGGCTGCTCCAGCCCCAGCATCCAGCCTGGCCTTGGCACTGCCAGGGATCCCAGGGCAGCCACAGCTGCTCTGGGAATCTCTTCAAATAACGAATCCGGAGCAATCCCTCATACTGAGGGGTTTAAACCCTCACACGCAGATGTAGTTGGGTCTGCAAAGCACTGATGAACTGGTTTTGTAGTGCAGATTTATCTTATACAATTAGAAAAGAACTAAGGAACCAACTGCTTCCCTCTTCATTTTCCTAATAAGGAATTACACTGCCACAAAGATTTTTAGGGAAGGTGTTGACTGTGATTAATTCAGCAAAACAAATGCTTAAGTCTGTGGCAGGAGTAAATACCCACCTACCCTGCTCCAATGGCAGAAGATGGTGGTTCAAACCCACTCTTCCCCAGGGACTGTACCAAAGCAGATTCTACTCTCTAAAAGCTTAATATGAAAAAAAACCCTATATAAACCACTTGGCTGAAGGATCTGTCTGCAGCTTCTTGCTTTAATTAAATTTAGCATGAAATCTAAAGCAAGATATTATTCCTACTGCTCATTTGATACCAGGCATAATATTGCCTACTTTAGAACACGCTGTAAAACGTGGAGTAGGGTTTACTCCGTGTATATCCCTCTTGTAGGACTTCTTAGTGATCAGGTATTCGCTTATACTTCTGCAGCACTGACAGTCCCTAAAACAGAGGCCAATACACTGGATTTTGAAGCTTTGAAGAGAGGGCCTGCTGTGCTTTGGAAGTGTTTCACCTCTTAAGTAGGGCTGTATTTTTTGAAGGATGGAAGAAGAGACAAGTATTGAAATGGCTTCTGTTGGCTCCCACTCTGAGGGAATCATCAGTTCACTTCACACTAAGAAATTAACTTAAAGCTGCGTATGAAAAAAAGAAATATTTGCCTTCTATTGTACTGTAATATCTGTTTGTATTTAACTTGACTACTTTCAGAGTTCAGTTTAAAATCAAAAGCTGGTACCTAAGGAGTTGTAAACTACTCCAGACTTAACTTTTTGCAAAATAACTCCCCTAGTTTATGCCTGGTGTCCGACGAGGTGTGAAAACCTGCAGTAAGTCCCATGTTATCTGTGGGAACTCAATGTTTTCTACACCATATCAAAGGGAACTTCTCCTTTTCCAAAAGCCTCTCCCAGCCCCATTCTCCCTTTCCCTGAATGCACTGACAAAGATGGGCAGACAATTAATTTCCTTAACATAACTACGAATTAAATATTTAAATCAGACTGAAGATTTCCATTTTCTAGGCTGTGCAGGATGTTTAAATTAAAAACCAGACCAAGAAGAACCCAAACACTGAAGCCCAAAACCAAAACAAATAACATTTAGCTGTCTTAAATGAAAAGTACCTGAAAAATGTCACAAAGAACTGCACCAGGTCCATAAAGTTGCTGTGCTGTGAGAACGCAATCTGCAAAAGAAAAGCAAATTCTGTTACTTACTGGAAAGAAAATTCATATTTCAGGATATGTAAAAAGGACAAAAATCACAATGAAAAGCATCTTTACTCAGATAAATTCATGTTTTTGAACAGTTTTTGAAAAAGAATGGAAATATTCTGAGGGAAAAGAAAATAAATTATAACTTCACATCGCTTTGAAAACATATATCCCAAAAATGAAGCTGATCAAGTAACTCTGTCTCCCAGCCACATTCCAAGGAATATTCTTCAGTACACATTGAAGAAAACACTACTTCGAAAACTTAGAACAGAGGTTTCATGGAGCTACAAATAATCTTTAATTAAAAGTGAAAATCTTTAATTATTGTTCACACATCAACCCAAAATTCAATATTTACATTTCAAACAATATCCAGACAACAAAATCTCCTCGGAAAAGGAACTTACACCAAGAGCTGCAAAGAGGCATGAAACACAGAAGATGATAGATACTGTGAAAACAGCTATGGCATTCATCTTAGCTCACTGCCCTGCAATCCAACAGCAGAGAGCAGGGAAAAACAACGGAATATTTGGGACAAAAACCAGAGGAAAGAGGCGAACAGGAAACTGGGAGGTGGTTAGAGGCAAAAGGGAAGATTAGGGAGCCTGGGTAAAAATAACAACGTGGAGGGGAGGCGAGCCAAGAGAAAAGCAACTTGTGCAATATTAGGAATCAGAAGTTCTTTCCAGGTACCTCCTATTTCCTCTGCCTATCAATCTCTCAGCACCACAACAGGATATTAACTCTTTCACCAAGTAACGGAGTTTATTTCAGAATTAAAGTGAAATCTGCACTGACAAAAGCTTTTCACGGATATTAAATCCATTTCTGGTGTCATTTGTTGATTTTCTCCCTTAATAAATAGCAGTTACAGAAACATTAGCATAAACATAAATCCCTTCTCCCAGCACTAGCCACACCCCAAAGCTCATGAATATGTGTAAAGTGAGTCATTGCTTGGCTTTCTGTTGCTCTGGAGTACTTTCTGTGACCATATTTGCTTTAAATATCCATTGTAACTTGGTACAGAATCTGCCCCTGAAAGTTTTCTTATAAATAAATTGAAATATTTTGAAGTTGAAAGTTCCTTTGCAGCACACAACCACGCTGTGGCTGGAAAGTGAACTCCAAACCTGCATACCAGATGCTGCAACCTCAACAGTCCTGCCTACAAAAGACAAGAAAACACAGAGCTTCTCGTTGATTTTTGCTTCTGAAGTGCCTCCCAATAGTCTTCTGATTATTAAAAGACAGTGAGCAAGATTTCACTTTTTGTGTAAAAAATCGGTGCCTAGTAACTAAAGTGGTACAGTATTTGCATAAATGGATATTCTGGGACAAACATAATATTCTGGAATGTCTTTAAGGCAAAGATAATCCTTACCGAAATATCACATTCCAAAATACAAACATGTAACACAGCCAGTATAAAAATAATAACTTTTCTTACTGTTTCTGAGAATAACCATGATGCTGAGTGACTGTAAGAGATGCATTTCAACCTAAAGCCCTTGTTATGTATCAACAATCCTTTAGCAGAAAAAGAAAATTAAAAGCACAAAGGAATAATTTACAGGCCAGTCCCCTGTGCATGACCATCAGGATCAGTTTCTGTGATGGAAACCAAAACTTGCTCCCATTAGAAGAAACAAGAATCTGTTAATTTTAAAATAAGAGAGATCCTATGAAAGATTAATGAGACTGTTACCAGAGAAGGGCTTCTCATTTTTTGATAGCAACTGCAGGAAACAAATAAAAACAAACAGAAAATAATTTAGGTTTATTTCACACAGAAGCCTTATAAATGCTTTACCAGTGGTGATTCTTTTCTCTACCTGCTGGAATTCTCCTATAAAGCCCAACTGATACCTATACCTCATACATGGATTAAAAAAAACAGGTTGTTTCTACAATTTATTTCTCACAAGCTGAAAATACTCTGTGCCATCAAACCTGACCAATCTGTGTCACAGGCAATTCGGTGTCATAATTGTTAATGGTTTGCTTACTTAGAGTTTAATTTCCCCTAACATAATCCGTTCCCAGAACTTAATTAATTCAGTTACACTGAAAGTTTGGTTGGAAATAGCTTTGAAAGTAGGCTGTTCATTCTGGATCCATGAAAAATATGGCACCAATTTCTTAGCAGTCTGGATTTTTAATTAAGTTTAACTTATGGTAGAAGATTCATTTATCCATTCTCAAAAAACGAATTCTGTAGCAAAGGATGAAGCAGTTTAACTGCAGGAAAGCTCCACGGGGCTCGTGCTGGAGACCTGGAAAGCCTCCCCCAGGTGCGGGGCAGAACCTCAGCTCAGCTGCACAATCAAATCCCCACTTGCATATCAAAGAATCCCAGAGTTGATTAGGTTTAGGCTCTGAGCCCATCCAACGCAACCCTTCCCCAGCAGTGCCCAGGCCACCACTGCCCCGTGTCCCCAAGTGCCACACGCACAGGGCTCTGAAATCCATCCGGGGGAGGATTGACTGGGGACTCCTGGGCAGCCAGGGCTGGAAACCCCTTTCTGGGAAGAAATTTTCCCTAATATCCAACTTAAAGCTCTACCTGGGCACACCTGGAGTCACCTTCAGCCACTGTCAAGCAGCACACCCAGGTCCTTCTCCATGGAGCAGCTCCCTGACCCTTCCCGAGCCACACACGGCTTTAAGGTTGTTTTCTACCCTGCTCTTAGGAATAACACGGCACACCTAAGACCAGATAGTTCATTACGTTAATTCCAAAGAATATTACAAAGATTATGTTTATCTTATCTGAAAAGGTACCTTAGAGAACACAACCACCTGTCCTGTTTTTTCTACTGCCACATCATTTGAAGTACCAAAAAAAACCCTGCTTTCCAGAGAACCATGAGTAGCCGTCTGCATTGACTGAAAAAAAATCGTAATGAAGAGCTTTACATTTTTTATCATTTGATTAGCATAAAATATGAAGCCAGGAAGAAAATTTGGCTTCCTCTAACTAGCCAACATCTAAAAATTACCCTGTTTTTGAAATCAGTACACACAAATTTCAAAGGAATTCATGGCAAATGACTTGGCCACAAAATAATATAAGCAAAGGGAAAGTATATTTGAACCCAACTGACATTTCAGTATTTCAAACTCAAAGTATTACTGGAGCTAAACTACAGCCTGTGACTGATAGAAATTTTGAAAAACCAATTAGACCAATTACATACCAGGACCTGGTTTGCATAAGAACCAGAGTTTCTTCTTCAAGAGAAAAGAAAATCAAGAATAATTTTGAGATAACAATTTTATACTAAAGTAGGCCAACTAAGAGCTAAGTTCACCTTAAACCTGTATTCTTGTGACGTAGAAGTGTTATGAACTCTTCAAAAACAAAATTGAGTTTTACAAACCCCTAAGAAAAATCAGTCCACAACCAAATAAGATATTATGTAGAAATGTTTTGTTAAATCCAGCAAGAACCAAATTTCAGTAACTCCTCCCATTGAACTGTAAAAAAGACGTACAGGTAATTAATCACAGCCTCACTCTTTCCTCTCGTGCTGGAAGTTACTGGTATTTTACAGGAAGCCCAACTATTCACCACAATAGGATTAGGACAACTTCTCCAAACTCAAATTATTTCCAATATTATACATAATGTTAGCACCCCTAATCTAATATTAACTAAAGAACTGATAATATAAGAGTTGGGGCTGTTGCAGAAGGCTCTGAGGAGACCTTGCAGGGCCTAAAGGGGCTCCAGGAGGGCTGGAGAGAGGCTGGGGACAAGGGATGGGGGGACAGGACACAAGGAATGGCTTCCACTGCCAGAGGGCAGGGATGGACGGGATACTGGGCAGGAATTGCTCCCTGGCACAGGGTGGGCAGGCCCTGGCACAGGTTGAAGCTGTGGCTGCCCCTGAATTCCTGGCAGTGCCCAAGGCCGGGTTGGATGGGGCTTGGAGCAGCCTGGGACAGTGGAAGCTGTCCCTGACCATGGATTTAAGGTCATTTCCCACCCAAACTATTCTGGGATTCTGTGAATGTACTGAAGAATATTTCAATATGGCAATTTCATACCATAATTTGGTACATTTGGGGTCTCTAAGCACTTGAGAAAACACGAACAACCACAGAAAATAGTGTTTCCACAAGTTTTTTACCTTGGTAACAACTTGGGATTATTGACGCATTATATTTCTATCTTTCTTCACAAATATATAAAGTGACTAAATTCCCACCAGTGGTGCCTTCCTTTTCATCCCTATTTCATACCAGGGAGGAGAAAAAGAGAAACTAAAAATTATATTTCGCACACGACATGCTCCTAAAAAAAAAACTGTGTAAGAAAGCAAAATAAAAGTCTAATTAACTTCTGAAACTAGAGGGGCCCAACAGAGGCGGCGCAGTGTGGAGCTGGCTCCCAGGGCTCGGGGCTTGCTGTGAATTCAGAAGGTATCAAAAGGTCCAACTGCTACATCCATTAACCTCACCTGGCAGGTGGGAGAATGCTACAGCACTCGTGTTTTGAAAGGACGACACAGAAATTTAGAGGTTTTTGGGGCTGCTTTTTGCTTTTCATTTCAATCTAGTCCCAGCACCAAAGTTAACGAACAAAAAGCAGCAGGAAAAAGTGGAAAGCTGGGAGTTCCACAGGCTTCCAGTGAGAGAAAGCCACAAGCCAAATAAGCTGCAGGTGACATCCATGCACATCTTCCTCTATTTCTTCCCCAAATCTCCACTGTCTTGTCTCTTTTATCCTGCAGTTAGATGCTAGGATTCGATTTGACCTTGATGAATACAGACAACGCTGACAGGACGCCATGGCCTGAATGCTGAGTGCCTGTGCCTTTCTCAAAGGACCTGCTGTAAAACAAAGGGGCTTTAAGTATTCTTGAGTGATTCCAAAGTCATCAAAACATTCATTTTGCCCTTTAGAATAATGCTGGGGGGGAAACTTCTCTTCTGCTCAGTACTGACACTCCCTGCTCCAGTTCTCCTTTAGACACAAACACTGTGCTCTAATGAAACTCATGGCCAAGACCCATGGTGTCGGTGCTCTCCCCTCCAGAGGAGCAGAGAGCCAATCCAAGAGCCCTGGCTGGGAGGTTCTAGGAAAGGATGAGCCAACACAGCAACCCAGCTCCACCACCTGACAGTCGCAGCTCTGCCACGTGCTGCTGCTTCCTGTGTTCTGTAACATCTTTAATGAGCCGTGGAAGTCGTTAAGGCAGCGGAGAGCTAATCATAGGAACGAAGGGCAAAAAGCCTTTCACAAACACACCTCAGATGCTGGGATTTTGGAGCTGCCCCTGCTCACTGAGGGGTGAGCAAACACAGCAGCAACCTGAGATGAGCCTTTTTCAGGCAGGTGGCTCTTAAACTATCTCAACAATGTCAGCTCTAAGGGACAGTCTCCAGAAAGAAGCGTTTGTTCACCTCTGCGGATGATTTGTGGGATTCAGACACAGATTATGACATCCAAATCCAGGGTCACAGGGGCATTCCTATCAGCCCTTTACACTCAATGGAAACCTCATCTGTGACTCAGCTGACCAATGCAGGTGCCTAATAATAAATAAAAAAAGAATTACCTGACCAGTTCCACAACAACCATAAACACTGAGGCACACAAAGACATCCATTTGTAGAGCCCTAAATTTGCATTGTTTAAATTTCCATGGTGCATCCTTGCCCTTGGTTTCACGGATGCACTAGAAGCTCCATTTGTTGCCTAAAGAGGGGTATAATCTATTGCAGCTGCCCTGGGACACCTCAGCTGGCCTCCAGCTGCTGCTCCAGAATCCCAGAATGGGCTGGATTGGAAGGGTCCTTAAAGACCATCTCATTCCATCCCCTGCCATGGGCAGGGACACCTTCCACTAGACCAGGATGCTCCAAGCCCCATCCAACAGCTTTTGGGTGAATCCATACCCCCATCACACCACAGAAGCAGGAGGACATTCTCTTTCAGAGGCACCACAAACATCTGTTTTAAATGTATAGCAAAACTGCACCCAAATTTGGAGGTTAGGTAGAAAATTTAACCCAATCCACAGGGAAAGATTCTCTAGACAGAAAGTTAAACCCTGGATTTGAGAGAAGAAAGGATCCATCGTAACAGGAGTTAATTGTAACTTGAAAACCTGTGACATACAGGTTGAAATGGAGCTTGATTTGGAGTTGGGAGCTTGTAATGCACCTGATGCTGTAGGTGTAGACATCAGAAGCAGCACTGGAAGAGGCTCTGAGCTCTCCCTGAAGCCTTCTCCTCTCCAGGCTGAACGCCCTCAGCTCTCATTCTCCAGAGCAGAGAGGCTCTAGCACTCAGAACCTCCATGGCCTCCTCTGGACCAGCTCCTCATCTACTGAACCCCTATCAAATCCATCCTTCTCTAAATCACAGAGAACTGGGTGCAGCTGAAGAGGTTCCCATGCTCACATTTGCATTCTGCAACAAGCAAAAATAAAATCCTCACTCAAATTTGATTTTCACACCTACTATGCCGAGTCACTCTGCTCCTGCATGAAGGATGAAAGAGATTAATGACTTACTCCTCACCTGCTGCAATATTAACTGAGCCATTGAGCTTTATGGCACAAATACTCGCTACTGTGCAAATATAAAACCTGGTTCACTTCTGAACTTATTCTGAGATGAAAATCGATTTATATTCCAATATTGTGCTGCCTTCCTGCAGCAGTCACAAATTTTCACTTCTCAGCTAATTGGCTGCAGTCAGCAGTTGGCTCAGAAATGCCAATTATACTTGTTTTGTCTTCCCATGTGAACTCTCACACGCGGTGTGGAGCGAACATAGGCATGACTGTCTCTAAATTAAAAGCAGTGCTTAAGATGTGGTCCCAAATTTCACTGCATCCCAGAAGTTATCACACAAATCTGACAAATGAGAAGTATTTGCTCAATAAACAGCCAGGGCTTGAATTGTGATGCTCAGCTAAATTTAAAGCACACTAGGAAATAAAATTTGGGAAAGTCCCATAATTGAAAACTCAGCTCAGACCCTGCACACCTCCAGACAGAAACGTGCCCCAAGAAAGCCAAGGCAGGGCCAAAAAATCCCTCAGTTCTTCTGTATCCTCCAGGAATTCTCCTCTGAATTCTCTGAACTTCTCAGTTCTTCTTTCAGGCCACTTACAAGAAGAAATACATCAAGAGGCTGGAAGCGTGTTCAGGGAAGCAAGGGAGCTGGGAAGGGGCTGGAGAATTCCCGAGGGAGCTGGGAAGGGGCTGGAGAATTCCTGAGGGAGCTGGGAAGGGGCTGGAGAATTCCTGAGGGAGTTGGAAGGGGCTGGAGAATTCCTGAGGGAGCTGGGAAAGGGCTGGAGAATTCCTGAGGGAGCTGGGAAGGGGCTGGAGAATTCCTGAGGGAGCTGGGAAGGGGCTGGAGAATTCCTGAGGGAGCTGGGAAGGGGCTGGAGAATTCCTGAGGGAGCTGGGAAGGGGCTGGAGAATTCCTGAGGGAGCTGGGAAGGGGCTGGAGAATTCCCGAGGGAGCTGGGAAGGGGCTGGAGAATTCCTGAGGGAGCTGGGAAAGGGCTGGAGAATTCCTGAGGGAGCTGGGAAGGGGCTGGAGAATTCCTGGGGGAGCTGGGAAGGGGCTGGAGAATTCCCGAGGGAGCTGGGAAGGGGCTGGAGAATTCCCGAGGGAGCTGGGAAGGGGCTGAGCCTGGAGAAAAGGAGGCTCAGTGGGACCTTGTGGCTCTGCACCAGTCCCTGACAGGAGGGGACAGCCGGGGGGGGAATTTGGGATCTTATCCCAGGGAACAGGGACAGGAGGAGAGGGAACAGCCTCAGCCTGGGCCAGGGGAACTCAGCGTGGATATTGAGGAAATTAGGGAAAGGGTTGTCCAGCCCTGGCACAGCTGCCCAGGGCAGTGATGGAGCACCTCTCCCTGGGGGGGTTTAAAAGCCCTCTGCATGTGGCACTTGAGGACACAGGTGAGTGGTGGCCTGGGCAGTGCTGGGGTCCAAGAGAGTTTTCCAAATGATTCTGTGATCCTGCAATTGCAACGATTATTCTGGAGACAAGGAAGATCTGAGGTACTTGGAAAAAGTGGTTAAAAGTAAAGATGCTAAACCTTGAGACAGAAGACAAGTCATCAGCAAGAAAACACTCCAATACTCTGACTTTCAGGTCCTCAAGCACCTCTCCCCAGTCCCAGCCGCTGTGGTGTCGATGCACTTGGGCAGGATCCCGCTGCATCTGGGCAGGATCCCGCTGCATTTGGGCAGGATCCGCTGCATTTGGGAAGGATCCTGCTGCATCTGGGAAAGATCCCGCTGCATCTGGGCAGGATCCCGCTGCATCTGGGCAGGATCCCGCTGCATCTGGGCAGGATCCCGCTGCATTTGGGCAGGATCCCGCTGCATTTGGGCAGGATCCTGCTGCATTTGGGCAGGATCCCGCTGCATCTGGGCAGGATCCCGCTGCATCTGGGCAGGATCCCGCTGCATCTGGGCAGGATCCCGCTGCATCTGGGCAGGATCCCGCTGCATTTGGGCAGGATCCTGCTGCATTTGGGCAGGATCCTGCTGCATTTGGGCAGGATCCCGCTGCATTTGGGCAGGATCCCTCTGCATTTGGGAAAGATCCCGCTGCATCTGGGCAGGATCCCGCTGTATCTGGGCAGGATCCCGCTGCATTTGGGAAAGATCCCACTGCATCTGGGCAGGATCCCGCTGCATTTGGGAAGGATCCTGCTGCATTTGGGCAGGATCCCGCTGCATCTGGGCAGGATCCCACTGCATCTGGGCAGGATCCCGCTGCATCTGGGCAGGATCCCGCTGCATTTGGGAAGGATCCTGCTGCATTTGGGCAGGATCCTGCTGCATCTGGGAAAGATCCCGCTGCATTTGGGAAGGATCCCGCTGCATCTGGGCAGGATCCCGCTGCATCTGGGCAGGATCCTGCTGCATTTGGGCAGGATCCTGCTGCATCTGGGAAAGATCCCGCTGCATTTGGGAAGGATCCCGCTGCATCTGGGCAGGATCCTGCTGCATCTGGGCAGGATCCCGCTGCATTTGGGCAGGATCCCGCTGCATCTGGGAAAGATCCCGCTGCATCTGGGCAGGATCCTGCTGCATTTGGGAAAGATCCCGCTGCATCTGGGCAGGATCCTGCTGCATCTGGGAAAGATCCCGCTGCATTTGGGAAGGATCCCGCTGCATCTGGGCAGGATCCCGCTGCATTTGGGCAGGATCCCGCTGCATCTGGGCAGGATCCTGCTGCATTTGGGAAAGATCCCGCTGCATCTGGGAAGGATCCCACTGCATTTGGGCAGGATCCCACTGCATCTGGGCAGGATCCTGCTGCATTTGGGAAGGATCCCGCTGCATTTGGGCAGGATCCTGCTGCATTTGGGAAGGATCCTGCTGCATCTGGGAAGGATCCTGCTGCATCTGGGAAAGATCCTGCTGCATTTGGGCAGGATCCTGCTGCATCTGGGCAGGATCCTGCTGCATCTGGGAAAGATCCTGCTGCATTTGGGCAGGATCCTGCTGCATCTGGGAAGGATCCTGCTGCATCTGGGAAGGATCCCGCTGCATCTGGGAAGGATCCCGCTGCATCTGGGAAGAAGAATCCTGTTTCCCTGGCTTCATGCCGAGCAGAGCTCTGACACCATCTGTGTGCAGGCTCAGTTACATTCAGCAGCATGCAACTATTGCTGGAGAATTTCAGCATGGAAAAAATTAAAACTTCAGCACATAACAGCTCAAACTTTCAGTGAGACCCTCAAAGTCCAGTAAAAATGAGCTTTACAGTCTACTGAGCTTAAAAGGAATGAAAGTTGTTTTCCTGAAGAGCAGGTGATTTAAGTACACAGGAGTGACTCAAGAATAAAAAATATAAAACAGCCAAAGCAATATTTGCAAGTTTATTTTTTTAGGCTTCAATATAGCTGACAGATGGAAAGAGGCAAAATCTCCTGTCTTGCATCATTTCTGACCAGACAAAACAGGGGGGGAAATGGAAGACAGAGTTCAAGGTTGCAGTGGTATTAATGGGGAAAAAAAGCTCTGTCTCCTTCCCCAAAGAGGCTGTGAATTCCAAGGAACATATTGGATGAGAAATTTAACATATTTATCAACCTGTAGCAAAACATCCTGTAATATGCCAGCTGTGGGAATCTCACCTTTAGTAAAATAAAGTAGTAAAATAAGTCGATAAGTAGAATTCAGAATAGTATCTACACACCTTACATATAGAATCACAGAATGGTTTGGGTTGGAAGAAACCTTCAAGACTATCTAGTCCCAGCCCCCAAATAAATATGCGTTTAGATAAATAACCAAATTAAAGTACCTTTGAATGACAACATTGTCACATTATTACACAACACTGAAGCCACAAGTTGTCTCCGACCTGGTGTCACGTCATGACCTGAAGTGGCAGTAATGAAACCCCCCCCAAATTTACTTTAAACCACACAGGATCAGTTCTTACTCACCAACACTGCTGTGAGTAACATTTGCCAATACAGTAAAAAAAAGGTCAAAATCTTAATAATACAAAGTCACGAAAATAAGTGAGACAAAAAGAAGTTTTCAGGATATTGCAGGGATGTTTTTTTCCCAGCAGCAGCCCTGCAGAGTCAGCTGAGAGCTGTGAGTAGAATGCTGGTGTCTCTGGCTCTGTGCTTGTAAGCTAAACCAGCCACAGGCTTTTGGGTTTGTCGCCCTCTCTTAGTTCTGAATAAACTTTCCCTTGAGGTTTAGCCAGGCTGAATCCACTGCGCTTTTCAGTGGGCAGATGCTTCTGTTTTACTGCCAATATACTGTTCTCTCCTTCATTAACTCTGCTCGCTAATCTTTGACTCTTTAAATAAACCTTTGTATGAAGAGAAGTAACTTGCTCCTTCGGCTCCCCAGCAACAGCTCACAGCACTCATTTTCTGAAATATTTGAATCTGGGGTCTATATCTACATTCTGTGGTGGGTTATAGTGTTTTCAAAAGTTATTCATCACAGAAATACAGCAACTTCAAGCAACCAGCACTGGCCTCACCCAGAAGAAATTAATGCTTCATTTGGACTTAGCCTCCATAGAAAATGAATTCTGCATTTTTATATATGTTATATTTTCCAGCCCTGTATTTGAAAAGAGAAAAAACCCCAGCTTCCTTAAAATTAAGGCAATCAATATATATGTCACTGTCAGATCTCAATAAAACACCACCTAAGAAATGCTCCTGGTATTATTAAATCTGAACTGCAGACTGTCTCTGTCTGGTATCCTATAACTTTTCTTCTTTATGCAGCTGAAGTTTTGCAACAGACATTCAAAAAGATTTCCTGTGCTGTAGAAAGATATTGCAATAAACCTCACAAAAGTTGTGCAAGTCGTGACAGTTCATCCCAAGAAATCCCAGGCTGCAGATGTAAAACTCCAAGACTCCATGGGTTGCCCCTGGCAGGGCCTAAAGGGGCTCCAGGAGAGCTGGAGAGGGGCTGGGGACAAGGCCTGGAGGGACAGGACACAGGGAATGGCTCCCAGTGCCAGAGGGCAGCGCTGGATGGGATGCTGGGCAGGAATTGCTCCCTGGCAGGGTGGGCGGCCCTGGCACAGGGTGCCCAGAGCAGCTGCGGATCCCCTGGATCCCTGGATTGCCCCAGGCCAGGTTGGACACTGGGGCTGGGAGCAGCCTGGGACTGTGGAGGTGTCCCTGCCACGGCAGGGGAGGAATGAGCTGCTCCTTCATCGCCCTTCCAACTCAAACCATTTCATGAATCTCTCATAAAAACGCCCCCCCAACACAGCACCTGGGAAAAGTTTGGCATGAACAATTTTCAGGGTTGCTGACGCTACACCTTTCTGTAAAAAGGACTGAAGTGGCACCACATCCTGCCAAGGGTTAACTGCCTCTGAGAGAAATCCTCCTTTTAAAGGATTTAAGATGGTGCTAACAAAAATATTACTTAATCAAAAAGGGAACAACTTCTAAAAGGAGCAAAATGTCATCGGTTGATGCCAAAAATAAGGTGGCGGGAGCAGATAAAACACAAGCAGCTGTTTCATGTCTTAAAGCACCATTCAACTGTTCTGTTTTAAATCTTTCCATCCCACAGTGGAAGATGTCAGTTTGCCTGTTCTGAAAAATCAGCATGTAATCGGATGTCTCCAAAAGTAATTACATTCAACAGCAAATTTCATCAGATTAACAAATTGATTTACGTTTCATTGTTGGGTTTCAAGAAAACCTCTCTCATGGTGGGAGAGATGCAGGGAGAGAGGTTCAAAGCACCTGCAGTGACAGCTAAAGAAAAGCAAGGGACATCATTAGCAAATAACTTTGGTATGACGATGCTTTCAGAAGCAAGCGAAAAAAAGAACATTTTTGGAATAAAGGGTCCCAGAGAGTTGAGGATGATTTTATCTCTGCACTTAACATCTCTCCCTTGTTAAATATGCATGAGACACACAAGGACCTGGCAGGAAAGCTGTCCAGATCAGCAACCTCACTGCGATTTCAAGCCTACATCATTATTTTATCAAAGCAATCCTACCTATATGAATCTGTTTCATTCTCTTTGGCCAACAACAAAGACACTTTTTCCTCGCCCTCACCGAGAGCTCTCATTTGATGAGCCTGTTGCTTTTGATTTGAGAATGACACTAATTTAGAGAAATTCTGGAAACCTCTCTGAGCCATGTCCAGTCCTCAGGGGTTGTTTATGTCCTGTATCAAATACCTAATGCTTCTTCCAGAGAGGAATCAAGGCATTAGAGACAGTTCAGGCCCTGCTTTTTACCTGGGGATGGTTTCTTCTCTTGCACTTTTTCCATGTATTATCAAAACCTTTTAGTCAGGCTGTAAACCCTGAAGTGGGAAACACAGAGACCATCACTGCTGGCAATGATCATGCCACCTGAAAGAGGCTGAAAGCCTAAAATAAAAGGAATGTGTGACACCTGCTGTTCCTCCAGCTCTGTTTTGGGCCCCTCCTTAGCTGGCAGGAGCTAAGGGTACACCGAAGCCATAACAAAGTGTCACCTATCGTTTAGCTCTGGAAAAAAACAAATGCTTCCTGAACTAAACATGAATGGCAAGTAAAATTAAAGTTTAATTAAAGTGGTATTAAGATTCTTGCTAATGCAGACCACCTGTTTTAGGGTAATGTTGCCAATAAAACTAGCAGTGGGATGGGGAAGAGCATTAAAAGAATAATTTCAAATCAAAACTGCTTTAATGAAGGATCTTTACTTTGAACAATGAGAATTTCAGAAGGTGTCAGTATTTACGTACCAGAGGACACAACAGCAATGAAACATGGAAATAACAATAAAGATCAGAGCAAGAGCTTTGAGGATTGTGAAGTCTCCTTAAAAATGTAATTCCCAGCAGTTCGCAAAATACTGGCTAATACTTCCAACGTGAATAGCACCATTCAGCATAAGAAAAACCAGGAGCCATTCCTCAGCAGAATCTCAGTCTAGCGTATAATTCATCTCGACTCTGAAACGCAGCTGACACCAGGTGGCTCCACCTGAACTTTGCCTACATACAAGTCAGGAAATACCTCCGGCCTAAGGAAAAGACCCATCTCCAGCATCACTGCCAGCTCTGCTAAGCCAAAGAGATGTGAAGGGAACCTGCTCTCCTGCATCCCTACAGACATCTTCAGTGTATCACTGGAAACCACTGGGAACTGTTCCAGGTCAAAGGAGGCAATTCATAACTATAAAACAACCCTTTGGGAAACCCTTGGGTTGCAGAGAGAGGCAGAGAAGTCTTTTGATGCCTGTAAAACAACAGAGCGTTGGCTATTCCATTAAAACAACTTAGGATAGAAGGAAAGTCTTAACAAAATCAGTAGTCACAGGTCTAATATACAAGGCACTTGAATCCAAGAAAGTGCCAGTTCCAAAAGGTTTGATGGGAGCACAGTTGTATTCCCACATCTATCAGAAATCTCACTTCAGGCAGCAGCACAGCTCTTCACTGGAGCACTAAAATGAGCATTTTCCTTCTGAAGCTGGATGCAGTCACCCTGCCAATGGGAATTTAAGCAAAGCAACAGAAGGCAGAGAGGGAGGGCCCCAAAGGAAGCGGTTCATAAAAGAGCACATTAACTAAGAGCTGACATCTTCTTCCTGGGGATGGCACCTGCAATTGATCTGTACAGAGCAGCTGGAGCTGTGACACCTGGATTTCTCCTATGGAGCCAGGCTGGGAGAGCTGGGGGTGTTCAGCCTGGAAAGAAAAGGCTCTGGAGAGACCTTAGAGCACCTTCCAGGGCCTGAAGGGGCTCCAGGAGAGCTGGAGAGGGACTGGAGACAAGGGCCCAGAGTGCCAGGACACAGGGAATGGCTTCCCACTGTCAGAGGGCAGGGCTGGATGGGATTTGGGAAGAAATTCTTCCCTGAGAGGCCGTGGCACAGGTTGCCCAAGAGGCTGTGGCTGCCCCATCCCTGGAAGTGTTCTAGGCCAGGCTGGATGGGGTTTGGAGCAGACTGAGATAGTGGAAGCTCTCCCTGCCCATGACAGGGGTTTGAATGAGACTGTCTTTAAGATTCCTTCCAATCCAAACCCATCTGTGATTCCAGGATTCTGGGTGCCAGTCTAAACACAGTCACCTGTGACAGTCACCTGGATCACTATCAAAAGAAAGCACCACAGACCAAATTCTGGTTTAATGACAGCACCTTTGAGCCTGTCCTCAATTTCCATCAGTGACAGTTTCTGCACTCAACCTCCTGACACCTCCTGTGCCAGCTGCCATCCCCTGAAGGGCCATGAATCGTCTCCACCTTTCAGTTCACCTCACCCTTTCAGCAGAGGAACCAGAGAGCAGTGCTGGTGGAGGGAATTTTGAGCGGGTTCACCAGTACCTTCCTATCAGGGTAAACACCATGTTTGGAGACAGAGTAATTATGACAACACATGCAGTAACTAAGTTCAGCAATCCGCAGATTGTCTTTTGAAGTCCCCCCAATCCTGTCTGTTCCATGAACTATCTGCATAAAAAGGGATAAAGACATAAAGGAGACTATATAGACAGACCATCCTGAAACAAGTCAAAGAGAAGAAACTAGAAGAAAGACTGAGAAAATAAAACTGAAGGCAGCAGAGGCAATTTTAGCTATTTTTCCATTACAGCCTTTATGAAATCTGAGTGGAAGGCAACAATTTCAGTGAGTTGAATGTTTCACACTGGTTCTCAAATGCTCCTCAAACAGTGGGAGCTATGCAATGCTGCTGCTGTCTCCACCACGCTGCACATGCAGCGATGCTGCGTAGTCACAGCGGCACTTTTTGAAGTCCAACATGACGATGAATTGCCAAGAAAATTACATATAGTGAATACCTAATGAGATTTTGCAAATGGTACATTTTGCATGCAAGGGCCGCAAAATGCCTTCTCTTTTTGTTTCTTGAAGCATTTGGTTCATAATTAACATTTAAGTGTGTTCAAATCAAAATCCTTCAACCAACACTAAGGAGAGAGAGGAGGCAACTGCCAGTTAATGACACAATTACAAACTGGTTTTGCCTTAATCAGCTCCTAAATGTCTTACACATTCTCAGAACGTAGAGATCAATGCAAGATGCTCAGAATCTGAGAGGAAAAAAGCGAATATCAAATGGGATAGAATGTTAGTGAATAAACACAATAGTTTGGGTATGAAACAAGACTAAACCACCAATTTCTATTTAGTGAGTGGTAGCAAGCACCGTCGGCAGTAAATTGTGAAGAAGCAGAAATCTTACAGCTAGGAAAGCATTTGCTATATTAGAAGATTGGATTTTCATCCTCCTGTACACTCTGGAGAGGGATTCACTCACCGGACTCTGCCCCAGGCAAATACATACAAGTTTAAACACTGTTAAAACCTGCTGACATTTACACAGGTATCTAAGGGAGTTTAAAATTCTCACCATTAACTACTTGTCATCTCTAGAACTGCAGTTTCACCTCAGAGTGAGCTGACTTTGCATGCACTGAAACCCATGAAGAGAGCTCCTCAGAAAGTTTCTGCACTGAATTCCTTTGCTTCTAACTGCAGCTGATTATAGTCAATGTCTCTCTTCTACTCCCAACTAGATTTGGAAAGAGTAACAAAGCAAACTCACTATGAAGATTAAGCAAACAGGAAGAACAGTGCAGAAAAGATTACTATTACATTTACATAGGTGAAAAAACCCTCAACCCTTCAATACCCACTAATATCCTTTCCTAAAGGGTGCACTTCCACTTTGGAGGAAGATAGGGAATATTTAGAGCAAAGCTGAAAAGAGTAAGGTGAACAGCTGGGGTTTGCTAAATGCTTCAAAATTCTGTGTGTCCAATGTTTGCAGCAAAGAGGAGCTCCCAAAGCAGAAAGAATGGAAATATCCAGACACTGTTGACAAGACCTTAGCAGGATTTTCATGAGAGCTTGGCAAGGTAAGGCTTTAAGTGAAGTCCCCTCATGCTTGGAACTGCTCAGAAAGGAGGAATTAGGAAGAGAATTGCTGTATTTTGAAGGCTTTCTGGATTTTGCTGCTTCACTTCTTTTACTGAATAACCATTTCAAGTCATTGACCAGGCAGGTAAAGACATCCTAAACCAATATACTTTAAAAAGGAAATTCACTGAAGTGGTTTGGAAAAGAGGTGGAGGAAGACGGGGAAAGAAGAGCCAGAACTCAGCACTGGCAGGGACACAGCCACCTCTTACACAAAGGAGCATTTACACCTTCCAAGTGCAGATTTTAATAGGCAAGAAGAGAAAATGAATAAGAAACAGATTTCAATCAAAGTCTTCAAGACAAAGTTTGTAAAACTTAGGAAAAAAAAAAAAAAGGTGGATTGTAGAATTGCTCTGCAGCAAAAACTACATTTATAAAGTTTTCTGCTGCAAGATTTTGTATAGACATAAACACACATGTTTAAATATATCTGTTGTATTGCAATTGAGGATAAGCTAGGACAAGTGAGTGTATGAAAAATGACAGTTTACTATGACAGTCAAACAAAGAATAAACCCCTAAAAATATGATTTGGACATGCTCCCCTGCCCAGGAGGAGCCCAAACACATGCATAAGCTGCCAAGTGATGTACACATATGAGGACAGAATAATTTCCAGCAGCTTGGCAGAAGCAGAGTTTTCCTGACTTCAACATACTCTATTCATATCAGTGTAATTTCCAAAGGGAAATTGGAACACGTTCTGGAGCTGCGTGACAGTTTAATAGTGGAGGTGCAATGAGGAGTACTGTAGGAGACAAGCTAGGAGATAAGAGAACAGTTTGCATCCTGCCCATACTGCAACGCTGAGTTTTAATTAACCAGAGTTTGCCCTGAAGGACTGATCCCAACAGCACAGAACTTTTCTGCAGTGAAGTCAGAGATGAACCCCTTGGAAAACCAAATGAGAGAAGGAAAGCCCTGAATAAAAACTATTCCTGAGAAGAATGTAGCATGGGAAGAGTCAAGGACTGACAGCCAGGAAGCCTTAAAATCACAGAATCAGAGAATGAGGTGGGTTGGAAGGGATCTTAAAGCTCATCTCAATCCGACCCCCTGACATGGGCAAGGACACTTTCCAATATCCCAGGGTGCTCCAAGCCCCATCCAACCTGGCCTCGAACATGTCCAAGGATGGAGCAGCCGCAGCTGCTCTGGGCACCCTGTGCCAAAAAAATCTTTGTCCCAAAAACCTGTACCAGGATTTACCTTCTATTTTATCATTTTGAACACAAATTACAGAGAGCCACAACCTCACAAAAATGAAAAAAACCTGGGGTATGGAAAGGACAGGTAGGGACACAGATTGCAACTGAGGGAAGCTCAATCCATCACGGCAGATTGCACAAGACCTGAAAGGACACGGTGACTCCTGGTTTTTAGCTTTGCACTGAAGAGGAGACAGAAATTCTACGGACCACAGATTGCTGGTCACTGCCAGACTTCTTCACAAAAACTGTGTCTCAATGAATAAGAGCTGACGCCATTTGTTTTGGCAAGTAGTAAAGACATTAAGAGGTGGTGATATAACATTAACTTGGACTGAGTGCCTACAAGCACATTCACATTAAATGAAGGATAAACAGAGGTCGACTGTTGTAAGAGAATCAAAGTTCACTCTTTATAAGAAATGAAATCAAACAGTAAAATCAAGTGGACTAAGGAGATCAGGAATGGGAAAGCTGCCATCTAAATATTTTTCTCAGGTCAAAGAGGCAAAACTATTCGAAAGCTGCATCCTCAGAAGTAACCTTAAAAGGGACATGAGGATCAGTTAAAGAGACTTTGTATTAATAAGAGGAAAGGATTCATTAGCAATGTCTTTAAAGCCAGCAAGAAGTAGAGAGATAACATAAGAACTGCTAGAAGTCAAACTATGCCATTGCTCAGCATATGGAAACAAAGCAGCAAGAGATGTTTCAGCCATACAATAAAGGAAACCACGAGGGGAACGGAAGAGAGGATGTTTTAAGGAGAGTTAAGAGAAAAACCAATCAGCTGTATCCCTAACACACAGTTCTGCAGCAGTAAATAACAAAGAAATAAATTAGGGTAAGGTACAGTCCAGCACTGATTATGAAAAATCAAGTATTAGTCAAAATAACCCATAAGGTTAAAAAAGAGAATTTTTTTCCTGACTCCTGTGATTATGAATTTGATTAAAGAGAAGCTCAAATATTTAAATTAATCATTGCACAGTTGCTCACCTTTGTACACAGATGTTACTTTCCCTACGACAAGTAGTATATACATGAAAATGAGCAAGTTTGGGACTTGCTACTTGAGTATCCAATGACATAAAGATTTTACATTGCAGCTCACCAGCTCCTCCAGATTTAAAAATTAGGACTTGAAAATAAACTAAGACTTTACCAGTTTATGAAGGAATAACTCTCCAGTTGCAAACTCATTACCAAAACTGTCAGTGATGTTACGAAGAGCCCAAAGCCAACCTGCCAAATCTTCAGTCTGCAATCACCAGGACAGTTTCCCAAGTCATTAAAATGACTGTCTTTAGGAGAAGGTGATAAAGACATTTCACATAACTTTTTAAAAATTCAGGAAAAATGCCAATATATTTTAAAGACCTTTTTCACAGGTGGATCTCATTATTTTTGTCGAAAAGAGTGAGTTTGCCTGACCAATATGTTTGAAATCCCAAGAACATAAATGTGAAGTGTCAGCTTTCACAAAACAGTTGGATGAACAAGAGTGAAGATGGAAGAATTTGGGTTCCCATATTTGACCAAGTTTCTTAAATAAGGTAGAATTCAAATATGCCAATATCTCTATTTGAGATCTGCGCCTGCCCCATCCCTGTAACTGTTCAAGGCTGGACAGGGCTTGTAGCAAGCTGGGCTAGTGAAAACTGTCCCTGCCAATGGCAGCAGGTGGAAAGAGAGCATCTTTAAAGTCCCTTCAAACCCAATCATCCCACGATCTCTGTTCCAGATCTCGAAGGATGTTGTCCTTCAAACATTCACATCACTCTGAGCACACAGCGAGTTGTACTTGACTTGGCTGAGGCTGCTCTGAATTGTGAGCTGCCTCACCAGCTGCAGAGTCTGTGACTGAAATCACAGAGTGATTCTGTCTGATTTTATGACCACCAAGCTTCATCCACTGCTTCTCCTGCACCAGCTTCACCAGCACAGCCAGCCTGGCACCCAAGGCACTGCCTGTCAACCACCTACGCTGAACAGAGGGCAAGGACGAGCTGCTCATCCTGCACGCGCTACCAGCCTGAGGCAGCAGGAGAAAGGGGGTGGCCCTTGAGCTGTGCCTTTGGAGAACCAGGCACTAAAAAGCATTTCTCCTGTCTGCTCTTTCCAGGCTTCGTCTTTAGTTTTATCAGTCTTTTTCTACAACATCAATATCTGCACATTTGAAGGCAGACACCTTGTCAAGCCCAGCCCTGTTAATAAATGAGTGTCTCTTTATTTCACAGTACGTCTTCAGACCCACTGGGCTGAGGCAATATCAGAAGATGCCTCACACCTTCTTCCTCTTATCCAGGAACATCAAACTCTCTCTGCTCTGGGATTACACCAGGCTGGTTCAGCTTGGACAACTCCAAGCACAGCAAACTGCCACAGTTCTCGAGAGAAATAAAAAAAGCACCTTTAAACAATTTGACATATATTAGCAGCTCCTACCTGTATTTTTATGGGCCAGGTGAAATTGCTGACGTAAACAAAGAATGTGATGTTCGGGCTGTTGCGGAAATCAAATTTCTCATTGGAGAAACTGTCCTTGTATTCTTTTATATTGGTTCTGGAAACAACTGGAATTTCCTCCCCAGCCTGCGTGCCAGCTGTTGTAAGGAGAAGTAAGAAAAGATATTTCAATGTGTATTTAAGAAAACAAAAAAAAGGGCAAACCATCCTAAATTCTAATTTTAAAAAATTAACTATTAATTCAAAACCAACTATGTTAAGCTGCACCGCATTATTAAAATCACTGTGTGCCAAGATGTTACATTGGTAAAAAATAAAATTTGCACTTTTAATGTTTACAAAATACACAATCAAAGTTGAAAACACAGGTTTTTTAAACATTTTACTTCCCCCCTCAGCATGACAATTTAAGAAGACTATTTAAAAAGTACGTAGGTTAAAAACCCCCCAAGTTTTCCCAATTAAATTTGCCTTTTTCAGAAACTGATAAATTAAAGAAGCTCCTGAGTTACTTAGACAATCCTCAATTTACCTGCAAAACTTGTGGACCAAGTAATGTTGAGGTTGAAGTTTTTAGATGCATTGATGAACATGTCCAGGTCTCTGTTTTGCTAAAGGAAGAAACGAAAAAGAAACCCAGTTTTTAGGATAAGCAATTTTACTGTACTGTTTCCTAGGAAATCATTGCTGCAAAAAAATTATTTTGAAATTTGTTACCTACACAGAAAAAATACATCAAGCTAAAAACTATATACTATATTTTCGGAAATAAGTATTCTCTTCCTCAAGGAAAACACAACAAAGGATAAAGAAGTCATGTGTATAGAATATCCCAGGAAGAACTGAGACACAAGACATGAGGTGAAAACAAGCAAAACAGCTGTGCTCTGGAGACAGGCTGAAAGAGATGGGATTGTTCAACCTGCAAAAGAGAAGTGCCTAAACGGGCTCCAGGAGAGCTGGAGAGGGACTGGGGACAAGAGCCTGGAGTGCCAAGACAGGGAATGGATTCCGACTGCCAGAGGGCAGAGCTGGATGGGATATGGGGCAGGAATTGTTCCCTGGCAGGGTGGGCAGCCCCTGGCACAGGGTGCCCAGAGCCGCTGTGGCTGCCCCTGGATCCCTGCAGTGCCCCAGGCCAGGTTGGACATCAGGGCTTGGAGCAGCCTGGGACAGTGGGAGGTGTCCCTGCCATGGCAGAGGAATTTGGAGCAGGATGACCTTTAAGGTCCCTTCCAATCCAAACTGTTCTGTGATTTTAAAAAGACTGAAATGGCTCAGAGGTTGTTCCAACAACTGGAAAGAATCAACTGTGGTTCCTTATGAAATTTTCCTGTGATGATGTGGGACTGCACAGCCAAGCCAAGGTCAAAACGCTCTGGTTGCTCCACGGAGCAGGACACACCTCCCCTATCACAAGACTACACCTAAAGAGCTGCAGAACTGTAACAATTCATTGCCTCCAGGGCCAAGAGAAGACAAAGGACAAAGTTAGAAGGGAAAATAGAAAGTGTACCTCTTCAGGTGTTGCTACAAAGTTGATTGCAGTGTAATAGCGATCATCCTCCTGGGAAAGGCTGAAGGTGAACTGATAGTCGATGAGAAGAGTATCTGTAAGGAAGGCAGGGAGTTAGTTATCCCATCTCCTAGAATAAAATAACTTCTTAAAAGAAGGCATGATGTCACTGAAGGGATTCTTGGACAACTAGGACATGACACTATCATGACACTGCTCCAAATTACTCCAACCTACATATTATCTCACATGAGGAATAAAAATCTCTGGGAGCTGAGCCTAGATGGGGAAGGGAGGTGGCTTATACTTGTCAGGCAACAGCTTCCAGCCTTGATCTAAATCAGTATTCCTACCTATGCACTGTAAAAAACATACCAGAAGATTTACTTTTCCAGCCTGCAATACCTCTGTGATATAAAGGAATAGCAGAAAAATTCAACAGCTGTGTAATTCCCACTTGGAACTGGACAATCGTTCCCCCCCATTCCAGGTTTCCGTACATCAGCAGATTTGCCTGGGAGAGGTTCTACAGAGCAGCTGGTTGGTGATTAACCCAGCTGCCATCCTGCTCCAGGACATCCCACCCAGGCATGCCAGGAGCAGCCTTTGTCTGTCTGTCCCTCCCAGCTCTCGTGTGCCCAGGCTGGTGTAATCTGTAATCCACAGCCACTCGTGGGGACGCGCTCACCCATCTCAGCACCCTTCCATTAAAGCACACTGTCATGGCTTGTGCACACTCCCGACGCCAGTGCAGAGATATTCCAAGCAATAATAAACAGGAATGGACACACCAGGTGCTGCTTTTCTCTAACTGCCTCCTGGTGACCCCTCGTTGGACTGGCACAAGTCAGACAACCTGCTGACGTCAGTCCGCAACACAGCACAAAGAAATACTCAAGAAATGAAACCAAGCAAGACTGGATCTGGACAGCACAAGGTTCTTCCTCTAGGAGCTGGAAAGTTTTGCCTTTCCCCACTTTTTGCCCATTTAACCATCCCTGCCATTTCAGCAAGGAATTTGGTCATTCTTACACAGAGATGCCATGAGAAGCCAGCAGCGCCCTTCTTTGGCCACACAAGCAGAATTCAAATAAGCCAAAACCAGCCAGTTGATCATTTCTGTGCTGGACAAAACCACTATTGGAGACTTCATGTAATTCAAGATTCCAGCTCTCCACGCCTGCCAGGCTGCTGATTGCTAATATTTGCAAATAGAAGCTGGAAAGTTTCCATTAGGTAATCTGAATCTTGGCAAAGGATCTTCTGGAACTGCATAGGAAACCAACTGCTCATTTCAGAGGAAACGTGGCAATTTTGAAATACATGGATGAGAATTTAAAATAAACAGCATTTTGCATTTATAAACATTCTAAGGACTTTCTTTGGTTTTTTTTACCTGTTAGGAATATAGTTTAGAGTGCTCTCCAAAAGACCAGATTTCATCTCAATCACATGAAAAACATTCAGAACATTGTTCAAAAGATCCCATCATCACACGGACCTTATCAAGAAATGTATTTTCATTCTCTTTAAACAATGTATTTGAGAAAAGTAAAGGTTTTTAGAGCTATTTTTTAGTCCTTTCCTTAATCCTCCATATTTTAAACACATGCTGTGACAACTAAAACAAGTTTTAAACAAGGTATTTTAAACTTCAAGCACATTTTTTATCTCGCAACAAAATCCCAAGGGTACTCACAGTAACAAGTTCCTTTAAGTGGATTTCCCTGATATCTGTTTTCAACTTCACACCTAAAAAGAATATACATTTTTAATAAATTGATTTTTTTTTGCAGTTCTATTCATTCCCAGCCACTAAATATCAGAAAACACAACCTGTGCTGATAACAATACACGATTAAAGATGAACGTCTGAGTTAGACTGGGCTGATGAAGAAATTCCACGTTCCTCAAATGCAGTAAAAATGCAACACGAAATTCTGGATATTAACATTTGCATCCACTTGGAAGGTATTTATTAGCTCTTCACAATGCACGGAACTGGATTAGCTTAGTCGTTTATGGCTTTTCCAAGTTCTATCCTATAAATGTTTACTCATGTGAGCAATGCTTTAAAAATAAACCTGGCAATGAAATTATTTGGAATTAAATTATTTGTACTAACACTACACTAAAAGCATTTCTGTTATGCTACAGAGAAACCCCCGGCAAATTTGTAGCTCTAAAGCTGCTCCATTAAACTGCTTGAATGTCAAAGGCTCATTTTGGATATATTTACACTCCCACTGAACAACATCAGAGAGCACCGACAGTGAAATCTACCAATTAAAAAGAAACTAACGAGGGATAAAGCAAAGCAGAGTGAGTCCAGAGGAGGCCGTGGAGATGCTCCCGGGGCTGGAGCCAGGCTGGGAGAGCTGGGAATGTTCCCCTGGAGAAGGGAAAAATCCAGGGAATCCTCAGAGTCCCTAAAGGGGCTCCAGGAGAGCTGGAGAGGGACTGGGGACAAGGGCTGGAGGGACAGGACACAGGGAATGGCTTCCACTGGGAAAGGGGAGATTGGGCTGGGATCTTGGGCAGGAATTCCTGCCTGGGCTGGAATTCCCAGATTTGCTGTGGCTGCCCCTGGATCCCTGGCAGTGCCGGAGCCCAGGCTGGACACTGGAGCTTGCCTGGGACAGTGGGAGGGGTCCCTGCCATGGCAGGGGTGGAATGGGATGAGCCCTGAGGTCCCTTCCAACACAAACCACCCTGTGATTCTATGCATAGTTTGGGGGATGGGGTTTTTTTCACCCATCTCTTTCTGCATGACATTCGCAGTTGAAATGTTTTTAAAATTGGAATTATTCAGGAAATCATTCCATTCATTATATTCCCCAGCGGAAGCATGGCTGCACCCTCAGTGCAGTCAGTCAACTGCCAGGAGGAAGAAATGAGCAGAGACATCATAATCACAACCATTAAAAAATGAGGGTGTCCAAGGTAGTATGTGCACAATTTTTTGATTTCATATAAGAAAGGGAAATGAACTCACAGCTGACACTCATCTCCTTTGATTCCCTTGGTTGTGCAGAAGCATTTCCCTGTGTTTGTGTTGCAGACAGACGCGTGGCCATTGCACTTGCAAGCTGTTGAGCAGAGGGGGAGAAGACGCAACATTGGATGAAGAAGAGAAACAAATTTGATAGCAATTAAGTCCTTTAGTTGTCAAACTGAGATACATCAACATTTAACGTAGACATGAAAACCCATTTGGTGCTCTTTGCTCTCTTTGTGCTACAGGAGGCAAACAAAAACAGAACCGTGAGTCAAACCAGAGCAAGTACAGGCTACCGAGGACTGATGTTTTGTATGAAATCATCATCAGACTCTGCTTTTTAGCCTCAAAAATTCACTTAACTTCCTCTTCCATTGTTAGACAGCAGGGGTGATATCATAACTAGAAAGGGAAACAGTATTTGGGCTTGCTAACACATTTCAGCCAAACTCAAAACTCTTGAGAGAGTCTGGAAAATAAAACAAGGCCTGTGGGACTTCAAGGGCTTTTTCCAGAAATAAATAAATAGGATTTGGAAAAAATAATGTTTCATCAGTCCTATTCAGGAAATAATCAACATCATCAGCAGAAAACATCTTGTGCTAAGATGATGATGTCCCTGCTAGGACTAGCTGGAGTGCTTTCCCTAATATATTTTAGGATGACTTTGCACTGAATGTCATCAAACTGTGGTTGAAGCAAACTGCACAACCCTGAACTACTTCAGGTTTGGGGCATGCCCAAAACAGACCACCTCATACACCTGAGTCTGCTCAAGATCCAACCCCAGGTAGCATGGTGGGGACGCACAGGAGATTTTCTTCACAAAAATGCTCCTGATTTAAGCTAAATGCTCATGTTGACACACTTTAAGACCTTTATTTATAAAGATGTAGAGGAGAAACATTCACAAAAACCCCCAAACCAAGCCAACAAATAAGAACAAATCCCACACAGACAGCTGACTTTGATGTCTTGCTCACTATCACTGGAAGAATGGATTTAACGACCTCTCCTGGCACGTAGGTGCCTTTTAGGAGTCATTCTGCCAATGCAGGTGCATCCATCTGGAGTTGTGCATAGCGGAGTGTACAGCAGAAGGAAAAAACTACACAAAGCAAAAATCCTTTACGGTCCCCAAGCTTGCTGGGAACAAGAGGCTTTAAAGGCTGGAGCCTCCTCGTTAAGAAGACATATTCTTCCTCATTAAGCAGCCATGACAATCAATGTACCAGCAGATTCCTAGACATGAAGTCCCCATCCTGAATATCTCTGCCAGCCTTGAACCTTATTTTAGGATCCCTTTTGATATCTTCTTTCTGCTGGCACATAATGGAAGCTACACTGTATAAGGGACACTTAATTGTGCTTCTCAGATGTGGATGAGTGGTTTCCTAGCAGCAACACAGAGCAAAATAGGAAGAAGCAAAAAAGGCCTATTGTGGGAACAAGGAGACTGAATGAAAATTCAACAAAATAATTGTATTCAGTGAAGGAAACACTCTTTTCATTAGTTCCACTTAAAGAAAAACGAGTCTTAGTACTATTGAGAATGTCTTGTACTTCTTTCCTTATGCTTTGCACAAGGGAAGCAAAGTGAAGTTGAATCAATATTCAATACGAACACACATGAAATATCTCCTGATTTTTAAACCTCAGGTTGTTTAAAGGCAGACTGCAGCATCTTGAGCTGTAACATTTGTTTTTCTTTCCTCTCTGCTCTTTAGCGTATCAAGAAGACCGAACACTAAAATATCTCGATTTAAAGTAACAATCTAATAATTTATCCACTTTCCTACAAGCCTGTAACTGGAGACCATTCACTAAAGAACTGGAATATGCACAGAGACAATTTCTCACAGCTTCTCAGGCTACTTTAAAGAGCAGAAACCCAAAACCACTGGAAATGGCTTTTTGACTGTGAATCGTGGTCACAGTCTGATGAAGAACCACCTTCAACCAGAGGAGTCTCCTTCCACCCTCTCCACAAAGCATGGGTCGCAGACTCATTCAGAGATGGTCATGGGGATCGTTACTCCTCTTTCTGCGTTTGTGATGGTCCAGCTTCCAGCACCATCACCCACCCGCCCAACGCTACTGTTCCACGCCACGTGCTTTAGCTGCCCTGCAGGGCACCCTCAGCCCTGCGAGAGGGGATCGGGCAGGAGCTCCACGGCCACCAGTGAAGGCTGCATGGATGTGTTCGGAAGAGCTGCTACAGCTGCAATCTGATTTCAGGCATAATAGTGCCTTCCCTTCACTTGCAAATAACTTCCTTATCTCCCACCAGCATACTTTCACGGGAAAATTTAAACAGAATATTCAGAAAAATCCTGAATGCAGAGAAAGCACCTTACAGCTATTTTTACATTTGATGTGCTGCACTTCCTGCCCTTCCTGATTAATACTCCTCTACTTGGACACTTCCTAAAAGCAACCTTTGAGGAGTGATTTACCTGCCATTTAGTTATTATCTGCCTAGCTCTGCCAACACCAGGGTGTATGATGGGATGCAAACAATTTTTCAGCAAAATAACTGCAGTTTGACAAAATATTTTTAACACGAGTAATATAATCTTGTGTTGGGACTTTTTACAGGGATACGTAGGACTGAAGGCATTGAAATAAAAGAGGGCAGGGTTAGATGGGATTCTGGGGAGGAATTGTTCCCTGGCAGGGTGGGCAGCCCCCGGCACAGGGTGCCCAGAGCAGCTGTGGCCGCCCCTGGATCCCTGGCAGTGCCAAGGCCAGGCTGGACATCGGGGCTGGGAGCAGACTGGGACAGTGGGAGGTGTCCCGCCCTTGCCAGGGGTGGAACAGGATGGTCTATTAGAACCCTTCCAACCCAAACCATTCCATGATCTCAGGACTCCCACTAGGCAGTGAGTGTACAAACATACAGATGTGTGTCAGGCTGGAGTGTACAACAACAGCCTCCAGCATGGCTGTGACCATGGGCTCCAACAACAGAGCACTGCTCACAAATGCACAAAAGGAGTGAAATCAGCACATTATTAATGGATAAGGACAGAGGGACCACAGCTCAGAGAAGGAAGAAAACAGGAGCTAGCTCTGCTGACCGTCAACTAATCCTTATCTGAAGAACTCCCCTCTGGAAAGGTTTTCACCAAGTGAAAATGACTAATAGGCAGCAGTCAGCCTGGCTGCATCAGATAGGATGACTACCTCTTGCTTTCCCTTTCCCAATCCACCTCAGTCTTTCTGCCCAGGTTCCTGCTTCCCTCATTCTCTCCCCTTCCCTGTAAATAGTGCTAAATCACAGAAAATTAGAAACCTGGGTCCAAAGCACTCGAGAGCAAAGCACTTCTGACATGAGCTACTGGTTCCATCAGATAAGGAATGAATACTGTTCCACAATCTCAAAACATTTTCTAATTTCTTTTTCAGGCATCTGGGTGATTTCAGTCTGTCATTCATTATCTCAACAACAAACTATTTTGGGACAATCCTTATGCACAAGAGTCCAAAGGCACTTACTCTCCATTTCCACACTCATAGAAAAGCGACACCTACCAACAGGCACGTTGTGATCCAGTGATTAAACCTGAAAGCGCAGGGTAGAATTCTGTATCTTCTCAGGCAACTCAGCCGCAATTTAATCATTACTTTCAAGTAAACTTTAGAGCATTTCAAAGTACCTTCACCTGAAATGAGTTTGTGAGCTTCAACAGTAATTAATCTGGCAGATAATGCTGTGTCAACTAAATCATGTGTGAGGAATGCACCTTCTCCATTGCACCCATGCTGCTCTTCTGTCTGTTGGAATTCCATATCCCTTTGCTCTAAGGAAGGAAACTGTATCCCTGTGAGTTTCTCGCCCTCTTCGCCAAATCTTTGTGAAGTTCTTCATAGCCTCAACCATCACCACTTCCCTCCTCCCGGAGGAAATAGGATTCCATGCTCTAACTGACTCTCATGTTCATCCAAAAGGTCGGCACAACTTCCAATAAACATACTAAGTTAATGCCCAAGTATTTTCTACTGGTTTGTCTCCATAATTTGAAGAAGCAATAAAAAGTTTTCAATGCCCACTCATTAATCATCTCCACTTCATTCTCCCAGGCTGGCCACAAACCACCCACACTCATTTCACAGAAGTACTGACACTACTCTGAGCAATGTTATTTTTATTCTGCCTTTTCCATCCCTGTATCTAATTGTCTCATTCCACCTCACTATACTCCACTAACGTAATCCACTGGGACCAGTGCTGTTTAACATCTCTGTTGGTGACAGGGGCAGTGGGACTGAGGAACCCACAGCAAGTTAGCTGGTGACAACAAACTGGTAAGGTCAGACTGCTGGGGGGAAGGGAGGACATCCAGACAGACCCAGATGGCCTCCAACAGTACCTGGATAGCATCAAAAGGGTACCTGGACAGACTGGAGACATGGGACTCTGTGAATCTCATGGAGTTCAACAAGGCCAAGTGCAAAGTCCTGCACCTGGACTGGAACAAGCCAGAGCACAAACACAGGATAGGCAGGGAATGGCTGGGGAGCAGCCCTGGGAAGAAGGATTTGGGGGTGCTTCTGGGTGAAAGCTGGACATGACCCAGCCCAGAACCCCCCCTGAGCCCTGGGCAGCAGGGGAGGGGGATTCTGATCCCCTCTGCCCCCTGAGGTGAGAGCCCACCTGCAGAGCTGCCCCAGCCCTGGGGCCAACAGCAGAAGGACATGGAGCTGCTGGAGAGAGCCCAGAGGAGGCCATGGAAATGCTTCCAGGATTCTGGAGCCCCTCTGCTCTGGAGCCAGGCTGGGAGAGCTGGGAATGTTCCCCTGGAGAGGAGAAGGCTCCAGGGAGAGCTGTGAGCCCCTGGCAGGGCCTAAAGGGGCTCCAGGAGAGCTGGAGAGGGACTGGGGACAAGGGCTGGAGGGACAGGACACAGGGAATGGCTTCCACTGCCAGAGGGCAGGGCTGGATGGGATACTGGGATACAGGAATTCCTGGCTGTGAGGGTGGGCAGGCCCTGGCACAGGGTGCCCAGAGCAGCTGTAGCTGCCCCTGGATCCCTGGCAATGCCCAAGGCCTGGCTGGATGGGGCTCGGAGCAGCCTGGAACAGTGGGAGTTGTTGCTGTCCATGGTAGGGAATGGGAATGAGAGGAGTTTTAAGGTCCCTTCCAACACAAACAATTCCATGTTTCTATGATGAAATCTCTTAGTGGCAAGAAGCACCTTCCCTCACATCTGCACCTCTCACAGCCGGGTTCTGGTTTATAATTGGCCTCCCCATGCCACAACACTGAAAAATTCACAGCAGTTCAAAACCATGCCACAAGGTTGCAGGTCAAAACTCCAACTTTTCCATGTATATATCTCAATATTAAATCCAATAATGCAATTAAATATTAAATTCTCAATATTAAATTGGTCTTTCAAGGAAGACTTTTCCCCGGTTTGTTAACTGGATCTTGCACAGCTGAAAACAGTTCTTTGTGCCAAAGAGTGCCAAAGCACTTTACAAACTGAAATGCAATTTTAATAGAGTTCCCCTAATCCTCAGCTGAAATCCTGCCAAGTCCTCAGTGAAACATGGCAAGTCTTTATGAAGCAGACAATTTGAACTATAAACACACAACACATTAACCAAACGGAAGAGCAGGTGAAACTCAGATAAGCAGAATTTTGTTCAAAACATTTGGATCAACACTTTCTTTTAAAAACAGGATCATCAAACACTAAAATACAGACATTTTTCACTGTGGTCATTCCAAGTTTAGAAAGAAGGGTATAAAATCATCTTTATGTGCAATGAAAGTAATTTCACTCAGCAGTTTGAGCGTCTTTGATTTGAAGAAACAAGAACTGAGCCTCGCCTGCAGGAAAGAAAACATGAAGTATCACAATATAATTTGTGTTAAGACAGAGGAGGAATGAGCAGAGTGAAAGCCATGGACGAGCTCAGTGCAGGAAGCTCTGAGGCAGCACTTACGCTGGCATGTGCCCCCGTTGGTGGGATCCCCGTAGTAGCCTGAGATACACGTCTCACAGTGCCTGCCCGTGGTCAGGTTCTCACACTTCTCACAAATGCTCTCGTTTACACACTTGCTGTGCCCGTTACACTGACAGGCTGAAGAAAACAGGAAAACTATGAGTATTGGTGCTCAAATATTGCTCACAGAGACCCTAGGAGCCTGCGCTGTACAGAGAACAAATGAAACCATTTCATGCACCTTCCTGAGAGGTTCTCGTCTCTTGCTAGCAGCACATGGACCCAAAGACAGGCGTATATCAAAAAATGAAATTTAAAGCAACACACGAAAAACTGCACTGCAAAACTTCACATGCACGTTGGACTGGAAGCCAGTGGTGGGATGGATTTACAAGGAACAGGGAGGGGAGTGTTGTTCTTCTGTCAAAAACGTTAATTAAAAATCATCCTAAGCATTATTAACACTTAAAACAACCTTCAAAGGAAGATCCGCCTTTCTTTCAAATAGCCTTAAAATAAATAAACAAACAAAAGTTAAAATCTCAGTAAAGGTTTGTAGGGAAAGGAAAAGTTTCTCTCAAGTAATAAATAATAATGTCTTCATGCAGCAGGTCCTTCCATCTCCAAGTATGTAATTCCTATTTATAGTCCATGCTCTTCTCCTCCCACAAGACACCACCACAGTCTTAAAAACTCCTTCCCCTCGCACTTTATCAAAATGTTGGACAATTAAACGCTGCTTGTTTACCTGGGCACTGAATAAAGGACCAGTTATAGCTGTTCTCCATAGGACACATGCTGACATTGAGGACAGGCTCCAAGCTGTGCTTCCCTGGCGTGGACGGGGTCGGCATCTTGACTGGCCCCCGGTAAGAGCCTTCGATGCACTTCCCCTTCCCGGTGTTGCTCGGATCCGTGCACCATCCACAGCCTGGCTGCTCCAAGCACTGAGCACAGGTGCAGTAGCCTGAGCAGTTTTCAGCTACAAAAAAACCAAACCAAAACACAAAATTGTGGAATAAATCACTGTCTCAAACACAGGCAACAAAAATGCAGAATGTATTCTGCATAATTATAATTTTATCTCACCAAAATATTTATCTGATCAAATCTAGAAATATTTATTCTGATATTCACAGTAACATATTCATTCCTGTCAGTATTTATTCCAGAATCTAAGACAGCTATTAACAAACGTTCCAGTAATCAATGAGTTACAAAACAGCACAACACACAGAGAGGCTTTTTTAACTGTTACATACCACCCTCTAACACCAGAGGTTAATGCTCCCTCTACAAAACACCTCTGATTGATTTAACATAGATGGAGTGATCAAATGAGCCATCTGGAAGCAAAGGCTAAAAACCAGCCAGTTTAGTCACTCTGAGCCTCTTCCTACCACGTTTTAGTACCACATGCTATTATTTCAAATACTTATCTGAGTCAAAAAACATAGAATACAAATAGGAGAATAAAATTCCACCCCTTTAGCCCCTCCTTTCTCTAATGGGATTTGATTTTAGGGGTGACAAACTCTTTACATACAGAAAACTTTTTCTATTGCTTTCCCCAGACCATCTTGAAAAATATTTTCTGCATTCTTGGTGTTGCAAGATGAGTAGATTTTCAATTTTGATGTTTAAATAGACAATACTTGTCCTTAGAAAGAAAAAAAAGTTTGTTTTCCATTATTTTAGCTTACTCATCTCCTGCCTGATGCTTCCTCCAACTTTTGACCTCTGGCAATACAGGAAGTTCATACTCTCGTGTTCCTTAAATTCATTTTCTTCATCTCTTATTTTGCAACACTTTGAGCTACTTGTGATGCCCCTGCTCAAACCCAGCTCCTAAATAATTCAATATAAATAAAATATTTTCTACATCATCACTTGTTTTAACCTTTTAGGCTCTTTTACCCCAGTTAGAAAAGAAAACACACTATTCCAAAGTGCCATGAAGCTTTCGCAGTTCACTCACATCTACCTAAAAGGGACAAAAAAGTAAATAATTTATTTAAAATGAGGTAGGAATTCCTGCTATAGTCTGTAAGTAGACCATACTTCAGAATAAAACACTTGGGTAAGCCCTATTTTGGATTTGATAATCGGACAGTAACAGTTTGGGTTGGAAAGGACCTTAGAGACCGTGTCTTTCCACCCCCTGCCACGGGCAGCAGACCTTCCGCTGGACCAGCGTGCAAACCCCATCCGGCCCGGCCTTGCTCCTTTCATCCAGGGATTTTCAGCACGACCCACACGGGTCCAGACGACTTTTCCCACCCGAGCCGAGCGCGCAGCCCCCGAGGCAGGAGCGGTCACTCACGGGGACAGCTGCTCATGGTGTACCACTCCATGCACTGCCCGTAGGGGAAGGAGGCCACGTAGGCATTGGAGTCCACGCACTGCTTCATGTTGCTGCACCACATGCACTCGGAGCTGCCGCTGGTGCACTCCCCGCAGGCGGCGCGCAGCGCGCAGGGCGGGCGGCACTGCTTGGCGCTGTGGTTGGCTGTGGGGGAGGACAACCGTCAGTTCTCTTCCAGAAACAATCGCGGAGTGTTTTGGCACGGAAGGGACCATAAAGGCCATCTCGTTCCGCCCCACCGTGGCAGGGACACCTTCTGCGGTCCCAGGCTGCTCCAAGCCCCAGTGTCCAACCCGGCCTGGGACGCTGCCAGGGTTCCACGAGCAGCCACAGCCGCTCTGGGAATGGTGCTATGAGTGCGGTCTCTTGTTCTCTGCAGCTCTGCTGATGTATTCCTCAGTTACCCTCCCCAGCGAAGTGCAGGGTTTTTACATGAGTGTAGGCTCATGTAAAACAGAACCCTGTTTTACATGAGCATGCAGGGAGGTGTTTTAAGTGATTTGATCGGTTCCAGACATCAAACAAGCACTGAAAGCAGAACTAACTCAGCAGTTTGTAATATGAGCCAATGCTTTATGTTTTGCTTCAAGTGACTGTTCTCAGACCATAAAAATCAGAGTAAAGCTTAAACCCAGGTGCTGCAAGTGAAAACATGGAATTTTGAGTTCAGGTTCCACTTTCAGGATTTGCCTCCTGCACTTCCACAAAGAATGATTTCAACTGGTGCAGTGTACTTAAAACTTTTATTTAATCAACCAGCTTCCCTAATAGTTAAAGAGGCACTAATTGGTATTCAGAAATAATCAGCTACAATGGAGAATTAACAGACCAAGCCATCTGAAAAGATATGCAGTTTCAACAAAGCTGGAAGAGTTTTCCCAAAAGCAAATAGCTTCTTTTATTCAAAGTTCTCATATCTCCAAAGTGTCTTGGCCAATTAATTTCAAACTCTGATAAAACCCTCCTCTGGCTACATAGCTGGGGAAGGGAAAAAGGGGAATTCAATTGGAAAGTTACTTTTATTTTTTTATTTTTTTCCAGACAGGAGATTGCTCCATACCATAATTACCCTAAATGTCACATGTAGGTATGCAACTGAGAAAAAAATAATTAAAATAATGTACTTCAAATATTTTACCATTAACAGCGTAAATGTTGAGCTAATTTTAAAATTTCTATTTCCTGCATGAAAAAAGTACATAACACACTGGTTCAGAAGTATTTTTCTTTGGCAAAGTCATGACGCAGCTGGTTTAAAAAGTAATGAGCTGTATTCTCTTTACCCCCTAGGAAACATAAATCAACCAGACAGCTGTTGTTACCTGGCCTTTCACAGACAGAGCCGTTGACCTCGTTGATACACGTTGCTGCCTTCAATCCCTGCTGGGAAGGCTCAGCTAAATATCCACAAAATCCAGCATCACTTGGTTCACTGGGAAGCCACTGGACGAGGGTGTTGGTGAAGGGAGACATGTCTTCCCAGCACCAATAGGACACATTGATTTTCCGCAGTCCAACCCACGGAGTCAAACTTTTGGGCTAGAAATAAAGGAGGAGGTCAAATCTAAATTAGTGTTGCTGGCCACAAACTTCTTAATATAAAAATCCTATAAGACAACTATTTCTACTGTCAGTTTACTTTTCAGCACACTTTCATTTTGGGGAGGAGCATTTGAGCTCTGTTAGTATAATATGTGGTTTTACTGCTAAAATAAGTAAACATCACCTACTTCAAACTGATTTTATGCACTTTTATACCCTAGAGCTGCAGCTTCCAACAGCGACAGGATTACAAAGCATATCATACTAACACCCACATATATTCTTGTTATTACTAAATATCTACAGTTTACTTGAAAAAGGAGCAACTGCAAAGCAGAGCCTCACCCAGCAGAGTCACCAGTACTCCAAGCACCATCCAGCCTGGACACTTCCAGGGATCCAGGGGCAGCCTGCTCTGGGCATCCTGTGCCAGGGCCTGCCCACCCTCACAGCCAGGAATTCCTGTATCCCAGTATCCCATCCATCCCTGCCCTTTCCCAGTGGAAGCCATTCCCTGTGTCCTGTCCCTCCAGCCCTTGTCCCCAGTCCCTCTCCAGCTCTCCTGGAGCCCCTTTAGGCCCTGCCAGGGGTTCACAGCTCTCCCTGGAGCCTTCCCTTCTCCAGGGGAACATTCCCAGCTCTCCCAGCCTGGCTCCAGAGCAGAGGGGCTCCAGAATCCTGGAAGCATTTCCATGGCCTCCTCTGGGCTCTCTCCAGCAGCTCCACGTCCTTCTGCTGTTGGCCCCAGGGCTGGGGCAGCTCTGCAGGTGGGCTCTCACCTCAGGGGCACAGGGACAGAGTCCCTCTCCCCTGCTGCCCACACTCTGGGATAATCTCCCACCTTACAAGCATTCTCTACTAATACGCATTAAAACAGGCTCCTCCTCTCATTAGGCTCACTTTTTAAAGGACTCTGTCAGTGGAGAAAAACCCCTGTAAATTAACAATTGTTTTTTACACAGGGTAAAGATTTAAACACTATGAGGAAAGGGTTACCATCTGTCTTTAGGAATTTACTCAACACTCAGCTAGTGGAATATCTAGGAACAGCTGGAGCTGTCAGAATCATGTATTTTTACAGTACCCCAGGCTTGGCTTCCTCATTTTACAAAAGGTTTCATGAACAATCTTGCTTAAATTGCAGCCTACCTTTCCTTGGCTAAACTGACTCCCCTCTAAAACACTGTCATTGTTGAAACTCCGCTTTAAAATTACAAAGGGAATCAGGTGGGAATGTTCTTGTTTTAATAGGGGAATGCTTCTTTTAAATTTTGAAACATGTTCTCTCTTGAAAAAAAGCAATCCTGTTGCCTCCAAGCCTCATTTTGCGTGGAGAAAATGTCCCACAGTGGTCGCTGGGACCCAGGAGTTGTTATTCTGATGTGCCATCGGGCCACAGCAGCTAATCCAGGATTTTAGAAGAGATGCACAGCATTGCTCTTTGTCAGGGCTATAGCACCACCTATACAACCTGCCCTGAACATCTCCCTTCTCCTTCTCTCAGGGACTGGAAAAAAACATGTATTTCTTTCATGGATGCATGAAGAGGGAAAAATTCCAATTCACTTCTCCCTGGGCCTGACAGAAAAGCACCTGCCACTAAATCACACACAAATAAAGCCAAAAAAGCAAAGCAGCTCTGTGGAATGAGAAGGTGACATTTTAAACAGCTGCTCTTCTGAGTGGAGTAAATAATTCAATAATTTACATTAAACACCTCCAGTGGCCCAAAGGGACTTTTATTTATAAAATATTGTGCACAAGTCACCAGAGGGCTCCTGCTGCAGTCCTGTATTCTACTGGGGAAATGCCAGGTGTGATTCCAGTACAGAAAGTGGTATCTCTAAGGCACTGTGTATGTTTCCATTAATCTTTCCCATTTACATTCTACAATTTCAGCTTAGAAGCACCCAGAGGGTACACTGAATTTCAAAAGAAAATCAGTTGGTTTTGGTTAAGAGGCATTTCCATTGTGTACACAGCACACAACACCCCAGCAAGGACTCCTCCACAGGCACAGCTTTATTACGCAAGAGACGTACAAGAGAAGCACTCACCGAAGACTGAATCTTCTGCAGCTCCTTCAGAACAAATTCCACCTTCTTCTGGGTGGTGAGAGAAGCCAGTAAAGCACCACTGGACCTGCAGGACAGTTTGGCATGATCGTAATTCTCCTTGGTGTTGGTGATCTTCAGGCAGGAGTTGCCAACCAAATGCCAGTTTGTTCCGCAGATGTTTTCTGGGGGACAAGGGGGGGAAAGGAAGTAAACCCAGAGATGCAGGGGACCTTACCAACAATCAAGGTAGTGAAAGAACCACAAAAACACATGAGCCCAGGTGGGCAAGAGGCCAGTGGCCCCTGGGCTGTGCCAGCTCTGGGGTGGCAGCAGGATCAGGGCAGCACCCGTCCCCTGTGCTGGCACTGCTGGGGCACCTCCAGTGCTGGGGCAGCTGTGGAGAGCCCTGGAGGGGCTGGAGAGTGTCCAGGGAAGGAAAGGGAGCTGGGAAGGGGCTGGAGAATTCCTGAGGGAGCTGGGAAGGGGCTGGAGAATTCCTGAGGGAGCTGGGAAGGGGCTGGAGAATTCCTGAGGGAGCTGGGAAGGGGCTGGAGAATTCCTGAGGGAGTTGGGAAGGGGCTGGAGAATTCCCGAGGGAGCTGGGAAGGGGCTGGAGAATTCCCGAGGGAGCTGGGAAGGGGCTGAGCCTGGAGAAAAGGAGGCTCAGTGGGACCTTGTGGCCCTGCACCAGTCCCTGACAGGAGGGGACAGCCAGGGGGGGTCGGGCTCTGCTCCCAGGGAATGAGAGGTAACGCCCTCAAATTGTTCCAGGAAAGATTCAGGTTGCATAATCAGGAAAATCTCTTCCCTGAAAGTGTTGCCAACCATTGGAAGGGGCTGCCCAGGTCAGTGGTGGAGTTTCCATCCCTGGAAGTGTTCAAAAAATAAGGAGAAATGGCCCTTAGCGCTGTGGCTTAGTGCCATGGTGAGGTTGGGACAGAGGTTGAACTTAGATGATGATGATGATCTTGGAGGTATTTTCCACCTTAGGGCTTCTATAAGCCCTTCCACTAAGAAATATCTACAGCCCTGTCCCAAACCAGTATGACTTAGAGGTGTGCTCAGAAATGTTGATACATAATAATATTGGAGGAGCAGGAAATCTGTTTAGGGGACCTGAAGTCCGAGATCAGCCTTTGGTTATCTGCAGCATGCAATCAAAGCACTTATCACAATGTTGAATAGTGAAATTGTAGGAGACAGGAAAAAAAAAAAAATTGTATTTTGTTGATGCCTTGAAGCCACTTATCCACTCACAGTTGTCAGGAGACCTTTTGGCAGGAGAGGGTTGCTGTGCTAATCCTGTCCACAGCATGAACTTCCAAGATTAATCCCTGCTTCAGCTTCATCACAACCCCACTACTGAAGAACTATTTACACTTTCTGATTAATTATTTCCCTTACAGAAAAAACCCTGACGGGCATTTCCAGTGTGAATTCAGACTTAACAGACGGAAAAGCTCTCAAGTGTCAATTTTTCAGATGAGCTTTTTACACATATGATCGGGTCATCCCCTTTTCTACATCAAATAAAACAGACCAAGCTCTTTCTCTATCTCACTAAAAGATGTTTTTTCTCGCTTTCATTGCTCTTCTTCAAAGTCTCCTCAATTTTAAACTGTTTCAGACTGGCAAACACCAGACCAGGACGTGTCCAGACCTACTGGTTCCCAGGGGAAGATTCTCCATGTGCATGAAAATGTCCTGTCTAATGAGTTTTGTCCCCTTTTTCTGTATTTTATTGCCTACAAATGTTAATCACTGGAGATCCTGTATTTCCCTCCCAGTCAGTGGGAAAAAAAAAAAATGTACTGCAAGGGAACTAATAACCAACTCCTGTGAGCTCCACTGGAAACACTCTAATAGGAGAATTTTCCTTAAACACTTCAGGTGTTACTTGCCTCATTTGTCCAGTATGTGCCATTATGCTTTTGCACAATTTTAGTTCCTAAATTAAATAGCATGCATTATTAAATCTAATATCTTGCAGAAGCCTATTATCAACAGCTTTTATCAAATGAAAAGGGAGAAATGAAATACAGCCTAATAATTATATGAGTGATATAGTCCTTGTCAGACAACTGGGACTGAAAAATATTCCAGCATTACTACAAATTAAGTTTCATACCAAAGGTGGCATGCTTAAACAACACTATTTTCTCCAACTTAACACAAAAAATTACAGATTTGGAGGCAAAACCAACAAAAATTTTAAAAAAGCTTCAACAACTTTTGGAGTGGATGAATTTGGGTTATGCCACCAGTACCTACCTGGCAAAGCGATGCACTCCTGATTCCTAGGTTCCCACTGACAGTTTTGATCCATGGCACAGCTTTTACAACTCGTCTTTTTGTTACAGTAATAGGCAGGATTATCCTTAGGACAATTGTCATAGAGAGTAATAGGAACCTAAAATAAACGGCACAGGTGAGGCTTTTTCCGATATCGAAGCCATGTAGGTTTATAATAGCCATTACAACACTAAATACTACAGTTCAGCTCCACAAAGCAATTTAAACATCCAAAAGCTGTGGAACTGGGCACAGCTTGGACTGCTTATCCAAGATACTCCCCCAAAACATCACCTGACATGTTTTCTCTACTAAAGCTTTCACAAGAGGACTACTTTGCTTTTTTCTAGGGAAAGCCCTATTGGTATCAAACCCAAAATGTGATTAATGAATAATCATACCATGGTGAAACCTTCACCTCTTTCTCTGCCCACAGCTATCCTCCTAAATTCATTGGAAAATACCATGCAAAACCCTTGGATGAAATGGAAAAAATCCAAGCATGCAGCACTTTTGAGCTAGACATGCACTGGGAATAACAAAACAGGGATCATAACACTGACAGATGAAAACGTGCACATTTGCTATTCTAAAGGGTAAATTTAAACTAAGGAAGTGTTATGAGCCATTACCTGTTCCTCTGTGCAGTTGTTGTGTGCTGGGATGCACTGGTCAGAACACCACTGACAGCTGTTTGTGTTGGCTGTGCAGCTGTAGCAGTCTGTAATCTGATCACATTTTTCACTGTCTACAACTATTAAAGAAAAAAACCTGCATGACCAAAAACAGGCATTTCCTGACAGAGCTCTAAGAACTTGATTATTTACAGCAAAAGATACAACCAAAGAACAGTGCCTGTAGATTTTCTGTTAGCAACTACAATCAGGTACTTTCACGTGTGTGAACTGATAGAAAATTGCTTTTATTCACAACAGCAACCATTTTTAGTGCCCAAGCAGCCCTTAAACACAACACCAGAAAATAATACACCAAGACATGGAAGCACATGAACTAAGACGCGTTAATGTCTAGGGAAATTATGCCAGAGGATATTCCATAAGAACAGCAGCCATCTCCCACCACAGGCTCATTTTCCTGCAAGCCTGGCTTCAAGTGGAGCATTTTCATGGGAAGCTTGAACTTTTCATTCATCCTTCCAATTATTTATTACCTGTGTTTTGTGAAAGTTTACTGTACATTGAGAGCCCAGCAAGGCAATGTCCCTTTACATTAGTTTCTATTAAACAGTTAAAGGCTGCACATCTGTTATAGAATCAAAGGTTGCACAGTCAATTCAGAGCAATGAATGCATCAGGATAAAGTTGTTTAAAATTATCCTAAGGGGAAATGCAGAAATCAGACCTTAAAGCACTAATTAATTTTATCTGCCTCTATACATAGAACCATAGAATCCCAGAATGTGTTGGGCTGGAAGAGACCTAAAAGATCCTCTCGTGCCAACCCCCTGACAAAAAAACAAAGTAACTTTTCCAACAGGAGTACTCCCGCTGTCTCTTTTGAAAAGTACAGGATAACTCCACCAGACGCCCTTCCTTGCCCTGTGATGCTCTTCAGCGAACTGTTGACTCGCACAAGGCAATTCTTGGAGCAAGCATTTACAGAATGATGGTCCAGGCCTGGTTCCTGGCTGGTGATGCTTGTTAGGGATAGAAAAGTAAGTCCAAGAAGCAGGGTGGGAAAAAGATCTCATGAACAAGCAGCGTCAGGAGCAGGAAATAGAAACACCTCCACATCTCCATGATGCTTGGTCAGAGGAAGGGCTTCCAGGAAACATGGAAGCACAACCACAGCCCCTCATCTAAAACCTGACCCTGTAATGACATCAAATTAACACAGGACAGAATTTGGAAAGAGAAAAAGAGCCTGCACACCTTTCAGAAAAGGGAACAGAAAGAATGTGACACATACCTGGCTTGGGAGGACAGTCTTCAAAGACCTTTTGCTGCTGCTCCGCCGTTGCATTTTCCCAGGGGATGCAGCGAGGAGGGTGGGAAGCCCACACACATCTGACACCAGGACCTGCCCGCAGGCAGGACGTCTTGTTGTCAAAAGCCTCACATCTCTCAGGTGTGAACTTCAGGATGTCACTCAGGAGGAGGCTGTTGAAGCCTCCAAATACATACATGGTGCTGGACAATATGGAAGTAAAGAGAGAAAAACTCATAGCTGTTTTCATGGACAGAGCACTGCTCCAGGTAAATGGGATTTAAGATCTGAGGGAAGTGTTTTATTACATGCCAGCATATACAAATCCAAATAAATAGCTCTTGGTTAAGGGAGGCACTAAAGAAAAGGTCAGACAAATTTCACTGTTTCAGAGAAGCCAGCAAGACTCAACACAGAATCAAAGCTGTTCAAGGTCAACCAACCTTCCCCTTCAACCAACTTTGTGGGGACTTGATCAACATGATTATACATTAAATGCTGCAAAAATGTGGGATCCTCCCGTAATCTACACTGGCAGGACATGGAAGAGGCTAAAAATTGGGGAGAGGACAACATAGCATTAAACCAGAGTTTCAGAAACTGCGACAAAACAATTTGGTGCTGTCACTCTATATACTCCTCTGTAAGAAAACCACACTTTGCATGGCTGATAACAACTAAGTAGTCATTGTGTCAACTGAAAAACCCCCCAAAACCCCCAAAACAAATAATACTTTGTAGGAGGAAGAGTGGGGGATTTCAAACCTCCTTCAGTGTCAGCTGCACAAAGGAAAACCTTAAATGTTAGTAGTTACATGGAAAGGTCACACAAAAATTCTCAGTGCGTGTGTCTGTCAATGCACCTTGAAAAATACGGTGAAGAAGGGCCAAGGCAACTGAAAAGAGAAGTTTTGGTTGAATAGTAAGTATTTTTATTATGATTTTCATTTTATTTTAGAACTCCTTTGAAATGGATTTCTCAAACTTGGTAGCACTGATCCACTAAGACCTGTTCAGCAGGAAGCAGGGATATCGCTACAGTGAATACGGCTTAACAGCCAAAATCTCACCTAAATTTCACCCAAACACTGGACATCATGTGCCTGGGGAAGAGCAGCCACAGAGGAATAAGGTGTGTAAAGTGAAACATTAATAAATTTTAAAAAGCATGAGTGAAATTCAGATTTGGAAATAAATGTTGTCAATGCAGCTAAGAAGTGTGAAATACATTGAAATGAACAATTATGAAACAAGTAAAAAATAGAAAAATATATTAAAATAATGGGGGAAAATCAAATTATTGAAAAACCTAAGTGAGCTGAGACAGTTTAGCCCAGTGAAAAGGGGCTGATGAGAACAGCTGAAATACTGAAGACATTCAAAGAGCAAATATCTGAAAACTTTCTGAGATTCAACAGAATGGTCTGGGTGGGAAGGAACCTTAAATCTCACCTCATTCCACCCCATGCCATGAGCAGGGACACATTCCACCTTCCACCAGACCAGGTTGCTCCCAACCCCATCCAACCTGGCCCTGGACCCTTCCAGAGACGGGGCAGCCCAAACCTCCACGGACAGGTCCGCAACAGCCCCTCAGCCGTCTGCTCCAGAGCTCCTAATCAGCACGTGCCCTGCAACACCTCTGCCCTTACCTGTTGTAGAGCACAGCAGAGTGCCCAAACCTGTTCACATCATGGTGGAGAGCCGGGCGAGGGAGCACAGACCATCGATCACAGGCTAGAGTGAAAAAAAACCTTTTCAGAAATCACACAGCACATTCCTTCCTGAGAGATCCCAAAGCACCTGCCATCTTGCAGTAAAGGCCCTGAGGGGCTGGAGCATGTCCAGGGAAGGGAAGGGAGCTGGGAAAAGCTGGAGAATTCCTTAGGGAGCTGGGAAAAGCTGGAGAATTCCTGAGGGAGCTGGGAAAGGGGCTGGAGAATTCCTGAGGGAGCTGGGAAAAGCTGGAGAATTCCTGAGGGAGCTGGGAAAGGGCTGGAGAATTCCTGAGGGAGATGGGAAAGGGGCTGGAGGATTCCTGAGGGAGCTGGGAAAGGGCTGGAGAATTCCTGAGGGAGCTGGGAAAGGGGCTGGAGGATTCCTGAGGGAGCTGGGAAGGGGCTGGAGAATTCCTGAGGGAGCTGGGAAAGGCTGGAGAATTCCTGAGGGAGCTGGGAAAGGGCTGGAGAATTCCTGAGGGAGCTGGGAAGGGGCTGGAGAATTCCTGAGGGAGCTGGGAAAGGGCTGGAGAATTCCTGAGGGAGCTGCTAAAGGCTGGAGAATTCCTGAGGGAGCTGGGAAAGGGCTGGAGAATTCCTGAGGGAGCTGGGAAAGGGGCTGGAGGATTCCTGAGGGAGCTGGGAAAGGGCTGGAGAATTCCTGAGGGAGCTGGGAAAGGGCTGGAGAATTCCTGAGGGAGCTGCTAAAGGCTGGAGAATTCCTGAGGGAACTGGGAAAGGGCTGGAGAATTCCTGAGGGAGCTGGGAAGGGGCTGGAGAATTCCTGAGGGAGCTGGGAAGGGGCTGGAGAATTCCTGAGGGAGCTGGGAAGGGGCTGGAGAATTCCTGAGGGAGCTGGGAAAGGGCTGGAGAATTCCTGAGGGAGCTGGGAAAGGGCTGGAGAATTCCTGAGGGAGCTGGGAAGGGGCTGGAGAATTCCTGAGGGAGCTGGGAAGGGGCTGGAGAATTCCTGAGGGAGTTGGGAAGGGGCTGGAGAATTCCTGAGGGAGCTGGGAAGGGGCTGGAGAATTCCTGAGGGAGCTGGGAAGGGGCTGGAGAATTCCTGAGGGAGCTGGGAAAGGGCTGGAGAATTCCTGAGGGAGCTGGGAAGGGGCTGGAGAATTCCTGAGGGAGCTGGGAAGGGGCTGAGCCTGGAGAAAAGGAGGCTCAGTGGGACCTTGTGGCTCTGCACCAGTCCCTGACAGGAGGGGACAGCCGGGGGGTCGGGCTCTGCTCCCAGGGAACAGGGACAGAAGAAGCTGCTTTTCCTCCTTTACTAGTAGGACTTTTCACCATGTGACAAGTTCTGGTTTTATCTGTTTATACATTAATTATTTGCAGTTTTGCCCCAAACCAGTATCACTGAGAACAGAGGCTAATCTTTTTTCACTTCTTCCATCGCAATTATGTTCCTAGAGGGCAGGTATCCATGTTTTTAAAAATATTTTTCACTCATCATAGCTTAAGGATTTGGGGCTGTTTTTCTCTTTAATACAATGTTAGATTATTCCATCTTTTTCTAGTAGCATAAAATTGATAAGTTCTGCTTCATTTTTTACTTGGTTTCTCAGGTAATCTTTTCCTTTGGGCAGCACAGGAGAAAAAACAAATTAAGAAACATCTAACCCATTGAGCAAAGGAATAAAAGTAGGAAAAGTCAGTCCAATTCATAACACTTATGCTTCATAAAGGGAATGGATCACCTTGGGGGCCAATATCCCAGAGGCACTTGGATGCAATTTATGCAATCAAGACAAAAAAGTCAATCTTCTGTAAAGATCTACAGAGCCCTCAAATACTCCTAAGATTCCTTTAATACGAGATAAAACCATTGGGTCATGGACTGACCCTCTGGAAAAAAAAAAGCCCACAAATCAAACTAGTCCGTGGTATACTGAAAGGGCAAAGAAAAACAAAGTTTTAATTTTTTACTAAATTTAATTGGAGAATTGTTGGATAAAACAACAGATGCAGAACAATTTTGTTAAAGAGTGCTGATAAAGAAGACACAGTTAGCACTTTGATAAATTGTGATTTTGAAATCTATTTTTACATGTCATTTGCTCCTTTTTCAAAGAACTCAACCTAGCCCAGCATCACTCCCGAGCCAAGCATGATCAGTTCCAATTTTTAATAGGAGATGTCAGAAAAATTGGACAGCAATTTGTAATTTTCTAGCCATCAAGTTGTGTGTTATGTGAGGCCAAGAAACGTGTTTTTCTAGATTAACAGAAGGCCTGGAATATTTTGCTTTCTAAGCTTCTTTCCCATTTTTAACCAGAGATCAAGCATTAGAAAAACTGAGTAATTCTGAGACTACAAAGAATCTTCTCCTTCCTGACTTAACCAAAACCTTACACTGCCAGGATTTATTAAATGTACTGTTCAAACAGAACATAACTACAACAACATCCAGCCTCTCCCTGTGTTTGTCATCAGAACCAGAATTTTGATGGGGTAAATAGAAGAGTTTTAATTTCTCTTCTGTGAGGAGAAGAGATCAGTTTCAAAGCAGGCACCTTTACATAAGTAGCATGCGGAGGATTAAGTGAGGCATTTTCCACCCAAAGCCGCTGCAGAGCAGGAAACTTTTTGACAAAAGCTAGAGAGAGCAATTTTGGGGATAGGAAGAGCTAGCTGGCCATTTCAGTGTGCAGAAAATAGGGAAAATACTGTGAGACAGCTGTGCCCAAGTGCTCACCCCACCCAAATGTCAACAATCCAAAGGCTTGTCCTGAGAATCGAGAATAACACGTGCACACAGCTGGACTGCTATCCTGAAACCTGCCCAAACTAGGCAGTACAGGGACAATTTGGATTGAATATGCCTCAGCCTGGTCAAGTAGAGGATAAAGGACAAGAAGCATTCAAGAATTCTTATTGCTCACCCCCAGCACACATCTCAGTGCAAGCTGTTAGCATTGTCAAAAAAGATTTTGCATCCTTCCAATACTCAGTGTGTGTGCTCTGATTACTTGGAAATTTGAGGAGGGAAAACCAGAGAAGTCTGATGATGTAAATAAAATTAGTTACTACCAAAATAAGTTTTAATGGCAAAGGTTAATGAGATGACCTGGGTTTGAGGCATTTTTATCAGACTGGGTTTAATTCCACTTCTCTCCAGTCTTCCAGCCACCACTGTGATCATTAATCAATCACAATCGCTAATCAACAAGATGTAAAAAATGAGTAATAGTATAGTATGACAGCATACTATAAAAGTAGGGAATAAAGACAGTTATTAAGCCTCTCCACTGAAGGCTCTCAGTATCAACTGATCTTGCTTGGTTTTCTCCTGGGTAACTTGTGCCTTGGGAACATCAAGGGATAGATAACATGGGGGTTACATGGGCTTATTCCCATGGAGACCAACATGAGCATGAGCAGAGTAATTAATTACTGCAGAGATCATGCATGAAGAACCACTGAAAAGGTGTTTCTGCTGTGACACAAATGCTGAGCCACCACCCAAACGTATTGCGAGTCATATGGGGTAAAGAAAATCATGCACAGCGGCTCCTGCAATGAAGAGAACAGAAGAAGTGGTCTAATTTCTGAAAAAAAAGCTGCTCTTTTCAGGCTGAGAGCCTCTTCTCTAAGGAATGAGGGGACTCAAGAACACCTCTCACCCATCAAGTGAGGTGAAATCAATGTAAGCTCCACACATCAGTGTATATCTAGTAAGAACTGGGGATTGTTGACTACATCACTCACGTAACATCAACTTGCCGGTTACTTGAAGTGAATCAAAATGAACTTAGTTATTGGCATATTTTGTCAAATTAATGCAATGTGTGTTTTACACCAAACAGAGTTCAATAGGTCAGGGCAGATAGCAGAATGCAGAAAGAAAAATCTATCATTGTTGCTGCCAAAGTTTTTAAAAAGTCAAACTGTTCATGACTGCCACAGAATGACAAAATACTCTGGGCTGGATTACACCTTAAAACAATCTCATCTGAGCTCTGAGACATGGGCAGGAACACCTTCCAGTAGACCAGGCTGCTCTGAGCCCCTTCCAACCTGGTCAAACACCTCATCTTAATTCTTCAGTTGAAAGAAAAAAATCAAAATAAAGCTAGCTAGGAGCACACAAAGATTCCAGAGGGACGTGACTAGAAATCACAGGAGGCAGGATGGAATGATTGCTGTAACAGAGAGCAAAAGGGCACAGGGATAACCAAACCCTGATGACCCAAGTATTCACTTGCATTTTCCTCTCACAGGAAGTGAGATCTCAGTGGACAGTTCCTTCGAGATTTCAGATTTACAGGATGATTTCAGGGAAGCCACATTTAGGGCATTCTGAGAGCAAAAAGTGAATGTCAGAGTACAGAGTGGTGTTTTTCCCCGGTGTGAATTATCTGGGTATGTATGTACCTTCTTTATGTAATTTCACGTCTTCTTTCCTTGCTCTTCTTAAACTTACAGTGCCTGAATTCCAAGTCCACAAATAAATGCTGCCCTCTCCTGGCTACCTAAACTCAGCAAATCCAACCTGATAATTTGCCTTTATTATTGAATAAACCAGTTAGAACAAGAGCATGCACTGTACAGGTTGAGTTTCAGCAGGGTCTAGTGATTGCAACTGTCTTAAGAAATTGAATTTTTGATCAATCATAGATTGATCAGAATGTCAGAATAGATTTATGGCAGAGATAGCAGGATTAAAAACAGCCTTAGTTTGGACAAGGGAAGACAAAGATTAGATATTAGGAAATATTTTTTCATGCAAAGGTTTGTAAAACACTCGAACAAACTGCCTAGAGCAGTGATGGAGTCACCATCTCTGGAAGTGTCCAAAAAACATGTGGATGTGACACTTGAGGACGTGGTTTAGCAGTGAAAATGGTGGTGGTGCTAGGTTGCCAATTGGACTCGGTGATCTTAAAGGTTTTTTCCAACCTTAATGATTCCATGATTTTATGATTCTGGAACAATATGCAATTTAAAACCTGATTTTTAATGCCCAAGGTTGTGCATAAACTGCTGCTGTCTGTAACTCGAAATCACTGCACCTCATTTGCTTGGAATTCTGTAGCAAGCTCATGAGCCTCTCCTGATGGCACATCCCTGTGCCCAGCACCACTTGGGATAACACAGCCACACTTAAACCAGGCATTCTGGAGACAAACTGAGGACAGCTCCCTGGGAATAGCCAAGTATTTGGGGATTTGTTATTATTTCTGCAAGAACTTACCAATATCATAGGCCATAAAATCCGAAGAGAAGCACTTGGCTCCATGGCTCATGGAGGTGTCATTGTGAGTGTTTCCTCCGAACACCAGCATGGTCCCACTCACTATCACAGCTGTGTGCAAGTAGCGGAAAAATCGGCTGTCCTTCAAAATAGTCCTTCAGAAATAAAAATGTATGTATTAGTGAGACTGCTAAGTACATGGCAAAGGCAAAACTCTCCATAAATCCAAGCTGAAGAACATTTTGACAGTACAGGGAGGAGGGTGATAGTATCTACCTAGTTTTCCTAATGAGGTGCTTAACAATTACATTCCACAGTGTTCAATTCCACCTGTAATTTCATTCTCATCTTTCCATTTGCTTTGTCAATTTCTAGGAGAAATAAATCTATGAGAGCCTGTTTCCAAAGCTATGGATCTTCATATCATCAGCTCTTTCCCTAAGGATCCTCAAGTTTTCCCACTAACTTGCCTTTTGAACAAAGTCAGCCTGGGAAGACTCCAATATTTTGTAGTAACTCTGCTTTCACAGCAACCCGAAGAATTCTTTCACACTGGGCAGCAACTGTTGCGCACAACTAAAAATTCTATTTTAAGGAAATCTACACAGCTCCTGAAAAGGAAGCCCTGCAGGTTAATGCCTGCACAACACACTGGCTCATCAGAGACTAAATCATGGGAACCACTAATCAAACTCACCACTGATCTTGGCTTTTCTCAGTAGCATTGACGGCACTGAACACGGAGGGTCATCTTTTGGAGGATTTTCCTACTTTTCTGAGAGGATTTTTGTTGAAGAAGGGGATTCTGCCCCTCTGCCCTGCTCATGTGAGAGCCCACCTGCAGAGCTGCCCCAGCCCTGGGGCCAACAGCAGAAGGGCATGGAGCTGCTGGAGAGAGCCCAGAGGAGGCCATGGAAATGCTTCCAGGAATCTGGAGTCCCTCTGCTCTGGAGCCAGGCTGGGAGAGCTGGGAATGTTCCCCTGGAGAAGGGAAGGCTCCAGGGAGAGCTGTGAGCCCCTGGCAGGGCCTAAAGGGGCTCCAGGAGAGCTGGAGAGGGACTGGAGACAAGGGCTGGAGGGACAGGACACAGGGAATGGCTTCCAGGGGGAAAGGGGAGATTGGGCTGAGATCTTGGGCAGGAATTCCTGCCTGTGAGGGTGGGAGGCCCTGGCACAGGGTGCCCAGAGCAGCTGTGGCTGCCCCTGGATCCCTGGATCGCCCAAGGCCAGGCTGGACATTGGGCCTTGGAGCAGCCTGGGACAGTGGAAGGTGTCCTTGCCCATAGCAGGGATGGGATGGGTTGAGTTTTAAGGTCCCTTCCACTAAGGGACAAGTTGAGTGTGTGGTTGACACACCTGAGGGACAGGATTTGTTCCAGAGGGACCTGGAGGAGCTCAAGAAGAGAGCCCATGGGAAGCTCATGAGATTTAACAAGGAAGAGAGGGCCTAAATCACTGAATAAAACAAAGAGCCAATGACACAAAAAAAAGCAGAGATCGAGATGAACAGACAGTCCTACACTCTCCACTTGTTCAACAGGGCTTGCCAGACTGACAAAATAAATGTGACAGAAGAAAATTGATGCTGCAGGAGTTTGGAAGAACACTGTCACATTTGTTAAGTTTCTGCCTACTCAGCCACATTTGTCCACTCCATGGCTGAAGTGGAAGATCAAATTAATCCGGAGAGGAAGCGGGATTATTTCTGCGTGCGCAACTGAGTGGGAAGGAGGGGGGTTGGAAATTAGTCACTCATTACCTTCCCCATCAGTACAGACTCACAAACAGATGTTGCAGAAACACAAGCTATTTTAACACCCATTAAGAGACAATGTGACTCAAATTCACATGTCTTAACCCAAAAGACAAGTCCCCTTTTTGTCAGGAGCCTTTAGAATTGACATTAAAAAACCCCATGGAATTAAGGAAAATTTATTTAATCTCTGTTGCTCCAGGCTGTGAAGATTGGCTACAGCATTTTAATAAAACTCACCTTCGGGCAGAAACAAATCACAGAAGATTTCAGCTTGAGAAATGAACATTTCAAGCAGTTACAGAGCCAGAAGAAAATAGGGTTATAACAGAAATTCTTTTACAGTCTTAACTACAGAATGGACTCACTCACTTGACCACAGTAACTGCACTCATATGCACAGGCAGTATGGCTAACAAGAAAAATACCTCAAATGTTTTTCTTTTCCACTTGAAGCAAGCAACAGGTTAAAATGGATTTCTTGGCTTGTTCACAGCCTTGATTATATCATTCTCCATTCATAAGGGGACATAAAACCAAGAGATCCAAGAGCACAGCATCTGTCCTGAATTTAGGTAGATATAAACCACTGCACCCTTATCAAATACCCATCCTCTTGTTCACTGCAAACAAAACTGTCAGGGTAGTAAACAGGAAAATTACAGAAGAACCTCTTACCACATACGGGAATCAACTTCATATTTGTACAAGTCATCTGCCAGCCTGTACTTGTTGGCACTGAACGCTTTGTAACCCCCATGGATATAGATTGATCTTGTATTTGGATCATAAACACTGCTGTGACCATATCCTCCTTGCACCAAAGCTCCACTCGTCTGTAAGATGCTCCAGGTATTTGTCACTGAAAATATGAGTGACATAACATGGTTAATTTCTGTCCATTAATAACTCATCAACAACATGGCAAAATAAATTGGGATTCCCTCGACTCAGATCTAGACACTGTCTCAATCACTTCATCTCCAAAAACACGCTCCTTCAAGAAGTCTGTTGTCAAGAAGCATTGCCAGGTATTTTTAATTAGAGCAAGAATAGCTCTTCCACAGTCATTCATTACACTTTTCAGACAAGCTAAGTAAATGAGAAATAAAAAGTAGACAAATAATAGACTGCATTTCAATGACATGAAAATGCCAGCACTGTGACTTGATTTAGAATGGGACTCAAGAGAACTTTTACTTTTTATATTTATATAAATATATATATATAAAGCCAGATAGCACTGAAGCCAAGTCTGACTGTGAAGAACACTGCAGTTAAAAACTAATATGTGATTCACAACCCTACATCTCACTCACTAAAATAACATTGGTCTGAAGCACTTTAGACATATTATAACGGCAACTGGAATAAAAATACCGCATTACACACCAGATCTCTGATCTCTGAGGTAAGTGCTGAATGAAACCCTATACAAGCTTCCCAACTCTAGACCAGAGCAGCTACACAAAAGCCAAAGGAACTGAACAGTCTGCAAGATCACACATGGCAAAAACAAATCACTGCTGCACACATCCTGGTTCTCTCTGGAGTTCTCCTAGAGGAAGAAATCTCACTCACATGGACTCCAGAGAATCAGGCTCCAGCAGATCCTCTGGATCAGCATGACTGGAGGACAAGGATAACAGGTCCAAAGTGCAGACAGGGCCACTATTCCTGAGACTTAACCAGTACATTCCTGTTGTGAACTTCCTGTGCTAACCTACGATCTCTACACGGTCCGTGAAGCCAGGAAGGTGCCTCCATATCTGAGTTAGGCAGAAGTTCAGTTTACCTGGAAAGCTTCCTGTGCTTTTCCACTGGTGATACTAGAACTCTCTGGGTCCTAAAATCAGAGCCTGGACTATTCCAGGATATAGGAGTCAGATCCTATCAGGGGTATGAGAATCCAGAAATCCAGCACCTGTTTCCCACAGCATCTGCTGCTGGGGTTTGTGTCATGGATGTCACAGGTTAAGCAGATACTTGGTCTGAATTGTTACAGCCATTATTATGCAGAATTAAAAATTAATTTCAGAAGTGTATGTTTTGTCAGAGGGAGAGAGGAAAATCAATCTAAATTGCCCCAGAGCTGCCCTGCTTTACCTCCAATTACAGCTTGATGTCTTTGAGACCTAACACCGTGTATAAAGCTGGAGGCACGTGGCTTCTTCCTCCTCCTTGGGTTATACGAATATGTTAGGTTCAACTTCTTGTAAATACAAACAGGAGTAGGAGAACACATTTTCTTGTGTTTTGCTGTCTGAACACGAGTAATTTCAACAACTTTCAAACCAACTGTTACACTTGGAGCAACTGGCAGCAGGGCCCCACTCACTCACCCAGGTTGTACTCCTGGACATTGCTGATGTAGCCGTAGAGCGGGCAGTGCCCAAACAGGACGAGCATGACGGTGCTGTTGTCCTGCAGGGTGACGATGTGGGCCGAGTGCCCCACCACGGCGTACTGCTCCTTGGCCTTGGGAGTCAGCACGGCCCAGCTCTGCCTGGGGATGTGGAACACCCACAGCTGGCTGCTCACGTTCCCCGTGGCATCGATCTTACCACCATACATGTAGATGTTATCCTGGAAGAAGTCAGACATATAGGCCAAGGAGTTCGGCATTTAGGAAACAGCTGCTTGGGAAGGAATTAAGCTACTGGTCTGAAGTTACTTAATAAAGTCCCCTGGAGAGGGGCTGTGGACAAGGGTCTGGAGTGACAGGAATGGCTTCCCACTACCAGAAGGCAGGGATGGATGGGATACTGGGAAGAAATTCTTCCGTGTGACAGTGAGCAGGCCCTGGTACAGGGTGCCCAGAGCAGCTGTGGCTGCCCCATCCCTGGAAGTGTCCAAAGCCAGGTTGGATGGGGTTTGGAGCCACCTGGGATAGTGGAAGGTCTCTGCCCACAGCAGGGATGATCTTTAAGGTCCCTTCCAACCCAAACCATTTTGTGATTCCATGATGAATTTCAATGTTTGGAGATTCTTCAAGTGCTCTGTTTGTGAATGACAGTGTGTGGAGTTTTTGAGTATTTACAATTAAGTTTTCCACAGGCCTGCACTCTTTGAGCTAAATAACATTCCAAAGCCCAAAGGTAAATAAAGGATCAGCTCACTTCCTTTCCAAAGACTTTGTCGTCCTGATCTCACATGGCCTGCACTCGCACCAAAGCACACAGGTGAGAAAGTAGGTAAAAACACTTGCTTGTGTCAGCAGTAAGATCAGATTCAGAGGTTTACTTGCAGAACAAGTAACAAAAATCCCTAATTCCCCGGCTCTGCTTTGGTGTCTTGGACAGCAGAGCTCATAAAAATATTCACGTGATCTACATAAAAGGGAGTTGGGGAACCAGCTGAACTCGAGCAAACTCAGCCCCAGGCATGTCTGGTCAGCACAAACAGCAAGAAGGAAATAATGGACTCACTGACCTCAGTCATCCTCAAAATCTCTGGAAAAAGGGGAAAGAAGGAACACACAGGCAGAGACACTAGAGACCTCCTAGGACATCCCCCAAGGATTCCCTGGAGCACAAGTGTACAGCCTGGGCTGGGCAAGGACAAGCATCTGAGTGAGGAACGCTTCTCCCAAAGCAAGACTGGGAAGCAGGAGAGAAGAAGAGGAAATCAGCTGGGAAATGAGTCTGGAACACTGAACTTACCTCGTACAATGCCAATGAATGACCATATCTCATCTCTACTGAGTTCACAGAGTTGTTCAGTGGAAGCCACTCTTCAGAAATAAGATCATACCTGTATAATAAAAACTCAATTATTTTCCAAGGAGTGGGTATTAAAGCTGAGAATATGATTGCTTTCTAAGATTTAGGGAGAATTATTTACCAATATAATACGTTTGATATAATTACTGACTGAAATAATCTATCCTGCCATGATTTCAGCATGCACAAAGTTCACACAAACTACTTATGGCTAAAAAAAATCCAGCTGAACCTGCTATGTTACTCAACATCCACATATTGCTTTCCATTGCTCTGCTTTCTTTTCCATATAAACCCAAGAGCTAATGCATTGTCTGTTAAGCTGTGACAACCTACAGCACCTCTCCCTCAAAGAAGTAGGAGAACTTTACACTAAACTTAGGTAATTTCCAACTACTTGATTAAAAAGACTCTGCCAGCGCTTAAAGAGCATTTTTTAATTATGTCTTTGCCATTCATGCTTAAAATAACATAAACCCTCTGCCCTGAAAATGGCTTGTGGCTTTTTATTTACAGTAAGGCACTGTATTTGCCAGGCTTAGGACCTTGGGAGATAAAATCATCTCTGAGACAGCATTCAACAAAGCCATAGGGTATCCTATTAAAAAATGAGGTGTGACTTTGGAGGAGTAAATTGTGGGTACAACTAGCAACTGCTCTACATTTAAATGTGTGTTTTCAGCTCCTCTTCCCCTATAAGAACTATTACATCAGGATGTGAGTGCAGAATACACAGCTCTCACTTAGGGCCATCAAAGTGAGGCACGTGAGTACCCCTGGGGAAAAAAAAAAAATCAAGCTTTCACCTAGATCTGCCCTAATACAATACAAAAGCTGGGGTTTTTTAATGGAGTATTTCCATGAAATACGTGATTATTACTTAACACTTTAGTTACTGTTAAATCTCCTCAAGCATTTGCATAAATGTTCTCAGCCTAATGCAACTCCCTGTTTGGTATCCCATCCACTGTGGATAACCATCCAGAGTAATCAGTATGTGATAATTAAGGAGCCAAAAACTCAAGTCACACAGACACAACACAGGGAAGGGCAAAAAACACTGAAGCAAACTACCCTCTTTGAATATGAGGCTAGATATAATTTAGGAGCTGGCCCAGAAATACGCAGAGAACAGTTAAATACTGTCAGACACAGATGAATCAAAAACTCACTGAACATCAGGAACCTTATGCTTTTCTTTTCCAAAATTAGCACACTTTAGCAAGATCTCCCCCCATCTCAAACGTGAGCTTGAGTTTTTATAATGGCAGTTTTCCCTTGGAGATGAAGCATAGACCAAAGCAAAGCACGTCAGGTGGCATTTCCTAAAAATAGCTCTCAAATCTAAGTTCCTCCTTTTAGTTTTTATTATCTGGGTTTATACTCACGCTAAAACCTTCTGAGAGTCAGAATGATTGAAGACATAGCCTCCAACAATCCACATTTTATTGTCATGGATGACAGTTTTGTGAGATGCTCTAGGAAGTTTTGGAAGAGTGTATTCCTCCCGGGTCCAAAATGACTGGTTTGCAGGAAGAGGAATTGAACAGCCAGGACCTGGGAAAAGAAGGTTTAAAAAGTTTTAAGAAGTTTTTCTACAAGGCCCTCATTTCAGCTGGAGGTGAATCTCCCGCTAGTGCCGTAGCTGGTTGCATTTAATCTGAGACTAATTCTTAAATGTCAGCAGGTCTTTGCAAAGGAAAAAAATATGTTCAGGGCAAATCGCTGCAGTTGGACATGGCTGATCAGCTCAGCTGGACATGAGAACGAGGCATTGTACATGTTCAAACAGGTCAGCTATGGCAACCAGGCTCAAATTTGCTTTAGGTGCATAGGAATGAGGTTTGAAGGGATGCCTACACACCACAGGTTGTCCCACTTCAGATTGGGACAAAGTTGTTTTTAAAAGCAATCATAAGAAAAACCACAGAATCACAGACTGGAATGGGTTGGAAAGATCCCCTTCCACCCCCTGCCATGGGCAGGAAAACCTTCCACGACCCCAGTTTGCCCCAAGCCCCAATGTCCAGCCTGGCCTTGGACACTTCCAGGGATCCAGGGGCAGCCACAGCTGCTCTGGGCACCCCGTGCCAGAGTGTCACCACCCACACTGTAAAACACTTCTTCCTTGTATCTAATCAAAAACAACTCAGTTTCAATTGAATTTCAATTTTTAATTTCCCCTTCATCCTGGCAGTCCAGGCCCTTGTCCAAAGTCCCTCTCCAGCTCTCCTGGAGGCCTTTTGGGCACTGGAAGTGGCTCTGAGCTCTCCCTGGGACCTTGTCTTCTCCACGTGAACACTCACAGCTCTCCCTAACTGTCTCCAGAGCTGAGAGGTTCCAGTCCTTGGAGCCCCTCTGTGGCCTCCTCTCCAGCATATCCATCCTTCCAAATGACATGTGACCTTTTAAATTTAAAAAGCAGATAACTCTGTTCCTGGTCGAAATGCTAGTACTTGTCATGCAGAACATTCCCACGCACTCCCAATCAAACTGCCAGTTCCATACATAGTTCTGCATATCCACCAGGAGACTCACCTTGCCAGCCTGCAGAGCACAGACAGGCTCTAGAGCCATTGAGGTTGCACTGGCCTCTCTCAGGTGCCCCACAGTTGTCCGGGCAGTAGGGAATGTCACAAGCCTCTCCCTTCCAGCGCTCGGCACACTCGCACTGCGGGGCCATGGTGCTGCTGTTGAGCCTGCACTCCCCTTGGCCAGAGCAGTTATTGGGACACATATTGAAACTGGGGACAGAGCACAAAGCAGCTCGTCAGGAAGGAAGCAGATTAACAAAGGCAAGAGTGATGCTGAACGAAGTTAATACAAATCATTGTAAACAGAGAGATAGTCACCTGCTACCTGGTGTGATGGACCTGTAGAGATTTGTACTCTACTCCTATAAAACTGCTTCATTTTGCAAGTTAAACTCTCAGTTCCTTCTGAGAAAATTATCAATATGATTTTTAGTCCTTTGTAAGGCAAATGACTCCCCTTAAAACACCCAACAGTGAGGACTTTACTCAGAGTATAAGGCAGCTGTGGTGTCCGTGCAATTTATTGTTAAACTGCTCACAATTAGCTGCTATTCTGGGATCTGCTTACCAAGAGAACAACTGGAGACAAAACCCAAGCCAAAGACGTGCCCGGTTTGAATAATTTCTGATTTTATAATACCTGCAACGTAGCTGAGGCAAAACCAGATACATACTTGGTAAAGTTCCTGTTTTTGAGACCATAAAAATTTTCAGACTCCAGTTTTTGCTGGTGTATCAACCAGAATAATTCACATACGGGAATTACTACCCATTATTCTCACTGTTACTGGCTCCAAGACACAATTTCACAAATGTTTGCTCAGTATCCACACAAAGTAGTAACTATGAAGACTGTAATGTACCATTTAATCTACTTGCATCAAAAATGTTACGAGGAAACCTGAGAACCAGAAGACAAAACAGCACTTGAAAATTGTTTGAAATTATGAAGAAAGTGAAGAATGAAAAGAATATTGTTCTTGAAGAGACTATTTCATTGCAATGGTGCAAATCCAACAGCTGGCAGTAGATGGAGTCCTGCTTTATGCAATCGGCCAGACGTGGAAAACGCTGCCTCCTCAGCTCCTCTGATTCAAGTAACTTTGCAAAGGCTCCTCACATTCTTCTGGAGCTTTCAAGGGGTGCTGGATGCCCCCTACCTTTAAAGAATTCACTACTATGTGGATTATTAATCACATATTTATGTTCTTACTAATGATGAAAGTATTGAGACTTGATATTCAAAAACTAAGCTCCTTATTTTAAGGGAAACTCATTTTTTTTTGCAAGAAGTCAGTTGTGACTGAAGTTTTTCCAGCTGTTTTTTCTGAAAGGGGTGAGCCTTTCTGCAGGTTACTCCCAAATTAAATCTCCCAGTGTGGCACAAACATAACTTGCACCTGTAAGAGCAAAAAAAATTCAAAGCTCATGCTCCCTGCAGAAGCAAAACCTTCCATCTCTGTGAGTATGTCCACACATACATCTCAAGACAAAATCTTTCTAAAAGCAGGTGGTGAATCAGGGAGCACACCAGGATTACTTTTTAAAACCCCATCAATGAGGACTAAATACATGTCAGTGAACAGAAAGCACCCATCTGTTTAAAATATGAATGAAAGAATATAGAACCAGTCCAGAATAAAAAGAAGCCAGATGAAGGGATTCAATCCAGGGATTGAATAAGAAAGCACACCCCAAGGATGAGGATCCTCAAGAGCAGATACAGCCCAGTGTCTCAAGTGAAATATATGGCTGATGGAAAAGTGTGCTTGTGCAGAAGTAGCACTGCAGAACACTCAAGAGCACAGATGAGCACAGAACATATCATTTATAGTTGATTAGATACAAGCAAACTGATCTAGTAACATAAAATAAATAATAAGATGTCTTTTGGAGCAAACATTTGTCCATGCTTGCAACTGACAAGTTGTAACACTGAGCACATGCCACTTATTAGCAGTTGCAAGGGTATAATAAAGATAAAAGTTTAATTTCAGGTGTCTGCTCATAATTATACACTTCAATGGCAATTGCTTGCTTCAAGACAAAAATGAGAAAAGGGGAAAACTCCTTTTGCTCAACCTGCAGCATCACTGTGGAGGGGTGCCACTTACTTATAGGTGATGTTAAACCCTGTGAGATTATAGGCAGCATCACTGAAGAAATGCAGAAGAGCATATCCAGAAGTAGCTACAACTTCAGGTACTGTTTCGTTGCTGTCTTTCTCAGGAACAATAAGACCACTGAAAAAGTAAAAGAACAATATCAGAAGTGAAATAAAAGGGAGCAAAACAACAAGAGTAAATGCACCAATACTTCCAATAAAATAATTTAATTTCAATAAATTAATTGAAACTCAGTGTATTTCCATTATCTGAAGTATAATGAATTTGTGGAATCATAAATAAATGAATATTGAAAGTATTTAACCAGAAAAAATGGAAGCTATCTAGAATGTTAGTTATCCTTATCAAAACCTTTCCCTTCCTTGTTACTCAGCAATGAATTAAGCAGGTCCCATTCATAACACAAGGTGGCATGTTTAGAAACAGAAATTAGTGAGTCCAAAAAGAATAAAATCTGTATTATGAAGTCAAACTTAAGGTCTGCTGAGCACAGATCTCCTCCTGACTGTGGGCTACAAAAATGATTGGGAAAGGCAAGCAAATCAAGCAAGTACAGAGCATTTTGGTGATATATAATCCATCTTCGAGACACCCAGTTCAGATGCTTAGACCTGGAGAATGCACCCAAGTCAGCACAGGTAAATAAACCATTCATCTATGCTTCTATCCAATTCCTTTCTTAATAATTTATATTATTTTCACCTGAAAAATTCTGCAGCCGTGAGGTTAACAACTTAACTCCCACAACAGCAGAGAAAGGATTATTCTTTTAATTTTTAACTTGCTGCCTCTTGGGTTGCTTTTCTATGAGAAATACAGTCAACCATAGAACCGCAGACTCATTTGCATTAGAAGCTTAAACCAGAGACTTAAAGCTCATCTCCTCCCATCCCCTGCCATGGCAGGGACACCTCCCACTGTCCCAGGCTGCTCCAAGCCCCGATGTCCAGCCTGGCCTTGGGCAATCCAGGGATCCAGGGACACCCACAGCCGCTCTGGGCACCCTGTGCCAGGGCCTGCCCACCCTCACAGCCAGGAATTCCTGCCCAAGATCTCAGCCCAATCTCCCCTTTCCCACTGGAAGCCATTCCCTGTGTCCTGTCCCTCCAGCCCTTGTCTCCAGTCCCTCTCCAGCTCTCCTGGAGCCCCTTCAGGGACTCTGAGCATTCCCTGGATTTTTCCCTTCTCCAGGGGAACATTCCCAGCTCTCCCAGCCTGGCTCCAAAGCAGAGGGGCTCCAGAATCCTGGAAGCATTTCCATGACCTCCTCTGATCTCTCTCCAGCAGCTCCACGTCCTTCTGCTGTTGGCCCCAGGGCTGGGGCAGCTCTGCAGGTGGGCTCTCACCTCAGGGGGCACAGGGACAGTTCCCTTCCCCTGCTGCCCACGCTGGGATCAGCCCAGGGCACAGGGGGTGTTCTGGGTCCCAGCTCACAAGGTCAGGGCATGTCCAGTTTCTTATCCACCAGCATCACCAAGTCCTTCTCCCCAGGGCTGCTCTCAATCCCTCCAGCCCCCAGGCTGTTCTCATACTCAGGATTGCTGCAGTCTGATACAGGACACCTTGCACTTGATCTTGTTGAATTTCATGAAGCTCCTGCAGGGCCTGTCCAGGTCCCTCTAAACGCCATCTCATCTCTTGAGGCATCTCAACTGCACCACGTCTTCCCATCACCCCTTCTTTTGTAAGAGACTCCACCAGACTCATCACATCCATGTTCGTTGTCTTTTCTATCACAGCAGCCTGTCACACTCTCAACTCCCAACTCATTCTTTGCTTCACACTTCTGGATGCCTTCAGGTGCTTCTCTCACCCTTCCAGGTTCTCTGAGATCCTCAGAGTTTTTAGTTTTCCAGGACTGGCAGAGAGAAGCAAAGATGGTAGGCAAGACTATCGAGAGTATTCCAGACACACTAAAGATTTATATAATGGTTTGTCAAAAAAATTGGAATAAACTGAAAAATGCAAATGAGCTTTTAAAAGAGTAACGACTACCTATTTACCTATTGCACTAAATATTTTGTAACTGAGAAGGAATGTTTGCTCTTCATTTAACAGAAGTCTGACAAAAACAAAAAGTTAATTCCTCCCTCATACAAAAGGCATCAAAGCAGGCACAAATTCAAAGACTATTGAATTTATATTTTTAAGTCTTTATCCATGTACAGCACATAGTCTACCACCCCCTGTTCAGAGTCAGCTGCTATTTTCCTGTACAGATCCATCTTTCTCCAACAACCTCCCATTTTCAAAGGCAAAGTCAAAGCTTTGTGACAAGCAGAGACTTCGAGTCGCAGAGCGGAGCGTGTCGGGCAGGGAACCAGAGGCAGCTCCAGCCGCTCCCCCTGGGAAACAGCCCAGCCTTGTCCCGTGCCCTGTCACTCCCAAGTATCCAAGGCCACCATCAACTAAAATGCAATGTGGAAAAGAACTTCCTCCCCAAGAAGAGCTTGCTTCTCCTCTTTTCACATCTGCTTCAAATAGTCAGCAAATGCAATTGAAGACAGTTTCCTAGGACAGAGTAAATGAGTTTATCCGCCCAAGGAAATCACTCTCAGCTATCCACAGCATCCTTTAATACCACCTGAAAAGCACTCTTTTGTGACCTGAATTTTTCTGTTCCCATGTTACAATACAATGGGGTGTGCTCCAAGAACAGAACAGACACCCGGCGATTTTGCGGTGTTCACACTAAAAACAGCAGATGAACGAGCTACCCACAGCAGGATCACACTACAAACTGCTCAGCAGCCTTCCTGCACAACAAGTCTTATGGTAGACGAAAAGATATCCTTTGTTTTATCAACACACCGCAAAATCACTGGAACCTGATCCCATGTTTTGCCTAAAGAAGTCTAGCACATTTGCTGATATACATTTCAAGAAATATTTCCTTATGAGAAAGCCAAATTTCCCCCCGCCGCTCATTCGCTTCTCAAGGATATAGGATTAAACAGCAGAATTAATTCCCTTTTCATCTCTCTGGAAGACATGCCTTGTTTCATTCTCAACATTTGAGACTCCTGAAGTTTATCTCTCCCAAAAGATCATTTCCCACAAAACCAAAGAACAAAAAGCCTAACAAACTTCTTGTTTGGCTCATAATATTCCTTTGTAAAGGACACTGTAGGACACTACATCACCACATGAAAAAAAAATTTGAAAATAATTTGGATATGGCAAACTGCAGCTCAGGGACCAGAAAAAAATTGCTCTGTCCTAGTTTCTTCTTCAGCACTTATCACTGATGTTACAGGGCAAAATCAGTGGAAGGCAAGACAAGAATTCCCCACAATAATCCTTCCTAATAAAAGAACTATCACTAGACAATTCTTTGTTTTCTCATCGAAATCTCAAATTCGGGATTTGTTTGACTAGAACACAGGTTCTCCCATAACAACGCTTGCATCCCACTTACTCCCTATTTCCATCTTTTTCTGGTGATTCATGTGTAAATAACAAAAGAGGATGCTATCCCACCTACACAAATTTAAAACAGTCTAAGGAAACCTAATCATAGAATTGTCTGGGTTGGAAGGGACTTAAAGGTCATCTAGTCAAATGCCCCTGCCATGGGCAGAGACACCTTCCATCAGCCCAGGCTGCTCCAAGTCCCATCCAACCTGGCCTTAAAAATTTCCAGGGATGGGCCATTTTAATTTCTTTCCAAGAAAGTCACAAAGAGAACACAACACAGTGGGAAGAACAATCAGATCCCTGAAAGGTTAAACCTCGAAAACAGTGAATAAATCAGCCTGCTCCCAGCATCATATGGAATAAACAGAAGCACAAACAGAATTTACATTTGCCATTAAAAAGAATCCAACAGGCAGAATCAAAATTATAATTGATTATGCAAAACTTCCTTTAACTTATGATCCAGAATCTCTGAGCAACTCAACTCTGGCCAAGATTAGCATGTTTCACAATACATTGCTTTTATTTCCTTTCATAACGTTTCAAAACATTTTGCAACCATCTCTACTCCAAAGCAAATAAACATCCCTACTCAGCTCAGCTGCCCAGTGACGCCCAGAGGAAGGCAAACCTCTGCTTTCGACTGAAACAAAATCTATCTTCTGTAAGCTGCATTGGTGAAGCCAAAAGTAAAACAGTATCAGAGAACCAATGAAACACAGAATGGACTGAGTTGCAAGAAACTTTAAAGATCCTCCGGTTCCACCCCCCAAGCCACGGCAGGGACACCCTCCACTATCCCTGGATGCTCCAAGCCCCGGAGAATCCAGCCTGTCCTTGGACACTTCCAGGGATCCAGGGGCAGCCACAGCTGCTCTGGGCACCCGTGCCAGGGCCTCCCGACCTCACAGGGAACAATTCCTGCCCAAGATCCCATCTAGACCTACTTTCTAACAGTAGGAAGCCATTCCCTGTGTTCTGTCACTCCATGCTCTTGTCCAAAGTCTCTCTCCAACTCATCATGGAGGCTCACTTCAAGTACTGGAATTCCACAATTATGTCCAGGAGACCCAGCTTCCCCACTGCCCTGCACACACTGCCCCGTTCCTTCCCCTAGGCCATTGAAAAATCAGAATATTTTAAAACAAAGGGCACCTCCTGTATTATTTTTCCTGGATTTGCTATGTGAGGATCACAGTGCTGGCATATTCCTCATTGCCTCCTGAAGCACAACCTGTTAGAGATCAAAGCATGAGAAGCTCTACTGAGCAGAAAACAGGCAAAACTTCGGGAGTCACAAAAGGAAAGGGTGAAAATATAGAGTAGAGCTCATGGAGGAGTAAAAGGATAAAGATGATACTGAAAAATCAGCTTTGCAATCCATCAAAATCCAACGCAAACAAGTTATCCTAATTTTTAAATACTTTAATCCATCTGGACACGCATGTACAAAAAATGGCACGATTTCTCTGTTACTAAAAACCGGTCCATGCACCTCATTTATACTCAGAACTACAAGAGTAAAACTAAATAAAACTAAAAATAGAAGTTACAGAAGACTAAAAACAAAACAACAGCAAAAAGATAAAAAGGAGGAAGGAAAATATAAGGAGACATCTCAAATGAAGCAATATGACTCCCAAACATGGACTTGTAAGGAAACACATACTAAAAAATATTAGATAACAGATTCCTTATAGAGCTGGCAGCACCTCAAATTACAATCTTTCTTGAAATTTTCTTCCCTTGTTGCAGTACCGGCAGACCCAGCTGCTGGGACACCACCACAGGGAAGCCCGTCTATCTGCAGAACCCTCCAGATCAGGGGCTTGGTCCAAAAAAATCTCCCCAGTTCTTACATGACTGTTGTTATCATAGAATCATGGAACAGTTTAAGCTGGAAGGGACCTTAAGGATCACCTCATTCCACCTCCTGCCATGGCAGGGACACCTCCCACTGTCCCAGGCTGCTCCAAACCCCGGTGTCCAACCTGGCCTGGGGCACTGCCAGGGATCCAGGGGCAGCTACAGCTGCTCTGGGCACCCTGTGCCAGGGCCTCAACACCCTGCCAGGGAACAATTCCTGCCCAATCTCCCATCCAGCCCTGCCCTCTGGCAGTGGAAGCCATTCCCTGTGTCCTGTCCCTCCAGCCCTTGTCCCCAGTCCTTCTCCAGTTCTCCTGGAGCCCCTTTAGGCTCTGCAAGGGGAGCTCTTCTCCAGGGGAACGTTCCCAGCCCTCCCAGTCAGGGAATCTCCAGCCTTTGGAGTATCTCTGTGGCCTCCTCTGGACTTGCTCTGGCAGCTCCAGAGGAGCTTCTGCTGCTGGAAGCCCCTGAGCTGGATGCACGTTCCCATGGCAGCAAGGTCGGTTACAATTTCTGGCAAAGAATTGCAGGAATAGAAGGGAAAAAAAGAAGACAGTCAACCATATGATCTATGTATGAGGAGAGACAGAAGGAGTGAGGTTTCTTTAACTTCTGGGAGAGACAGCTGAAGAAGGGGGAAACCTAATTTTTGACCTCAACCACCTCAGGAGAGATTAGAGAGAGGGAAATACCAGAGGTTCAAAAGAAAAGGACAGGAGGCAACATGCACAGGTTGCAGCAAGAGACTGTGGCTAGACATCAGTATTAGATTTTTTTTTTTTTATCATTATTTTAACACCAATCTCTGGACCATTGACCCAGAGGATCAACAAGATCTCCATCCTAAGGATAAATTCACACCTGGACTGGACAAAGTCTTGGGTGGAGGGCTCTGAAGGTCGCCCTGCTTTGCGAGAGGGATCAGATCCTTCCAACCCAGCTCACCCCTACACTCAAATTTGGGTGCTCAAGTGCTGTAATGACCGGCAAGTACCACAAGGATGGTGAGCTGATCCTGCTGCCTGAGGGAACACGGGCTCACAGGACCATCCATCTGGCACCTGAGAGCAACCACCAGGAGCTTCTGCGTCCTTGCCCAAAGTCTTGCAGAAGAACAACTGGGCTTGATGAGAAAAACACCCCCTGCTTACCAGAGCAAAATGAAAGTAAAGGTGCAAAAACAGCCCTGATAAATGTTTAATGTGGAGTAAAGTTAACAAAACCAACAAAGTTCACAGGTCCTGAGTGGAGTTTATGTAATTCAGACTTCTGTATCAGTGCTGACAAACATGCTGCATTTGTTTACATGTTCTTTTACTGCATTTTTGAAGCAGCACATTTACACAGTCTCATTGTGCCTGTGGTCACAAATATAAAACAGTAAACATATTTTTAACATAGTTTAATAAAAAAAGCTTCATGTGCAGGACCAGACAGCTCTGGGGGCTCTCAGTCTACAAGGAGTTTAGTCTATTTACACAATTCAAGAGTGTGCATGTTGGCAAATATTTATTGCTCTTAAAAAATTGATAAAACCAATTTAAAGCTTCCCTACAGTCCAGTGCTGAGGATTCCCAAGATGATCTTATATATATAAAGATATATATATATATTCACACATATCTTTCAGGATAAATATTGTCTTGTGAACAAACATAAATGAGCATCAGAAGGTCAAGAAAACAAAATAAGTTCAGTGAAGGAAGTGAAGGTTCAGGGAGCTACTGTAAAAAGCCGGGGGGGAACAAAAACTGAGTTCAGAGAGAAAGGAATTTCTTGTGTTTATCAACAAACTCTGAAAGCTTACAGGGTCCAACTGTACAAAGCTCAGTCTTGGCAAATCTCCGGGCAAGGCGCAAAAATAACGAACAAAGAAATATGATTATGATAATAATAAATTTAATATAACCCAAGTAAATTGAGAAAACATGAACACTGCTCTTAAAAAAATCCAATGCATTTATTTTGTATTAGAGAAAAGTGTTCTTCAACAGATGCTTTCAAGTACTTCACCAAAATGAGCAGCATCTGCCATTTCCTGAACATGGATTACTGAACACCACAGCTCACTGCTTAATCAAGTTAAAATCAAATGTCATCTAAAGAAGCAATTAAAACAAAATAATTGGGGTTCTTCCTACCTCAAAAACATTGTCGTACTAAGTTCACGTTTGCTTGTCCTCAGGCCAAGGCTTCCTGATTTACAGAAGCTTTTTTACAGAAGTCTGAATGATAACTGTTAATGCTGCGAACTACTTAAAACTTCGATTTTAAAAACCTACGAATTTTTGAAAAACACACAAAAATGGCAGGCACAAATCACGATTTCATCTTTTCACCAGTGTATTAAAAAATAGCTTGATTAGAACAAAATGACATTTGGTCAAAATGACATTTCCTCCTCTTCCTGCATATCAACCAGGGCATGATACCAGGAGAGCACTTCCAGGTACCTTTGCCACGTTTTTGCAGGTTTTTAGAAGAGAAGGGTCGCTTCCTCTTCAAATGAGGTGTCCTGTTTTGACTTTCAAATCTGAAGCTTTACAGGAAACATTCCTTCACTCCAAAACAACTCTACATTCGTAGCTGAAGATCAAAAAACCACATGTGAGGGTTTAAATTTTTATCAACTTTTGTTCCTCTGCTGATCTTCCCTCATAGACATTGCAAGGATTTTCTAGAACAAACACAAAGTATTTTCAGACCTTCACTTAACAAATGAGAGGAAGCCCAGCAGAAGGTTAATTCTGGAAACAGTTATGCAGCCACTTGGAACAAGCAGAGTCCCAGGGGAACCGTTATTTTTTTTTTCCGTAGAGAACTAGGGATTATTTTCCTAATTTCAGTTTAAAGAATAAAAAGCATAAGGTGATGTTGTCACTGCGAGACTCGAATACAGAAAAGCACCAGTTACGTTTAGGTCTCAGCATGAAATGTCGATTGCTCACTGGCATCCACACTGATCTCTCACCACACGGACAAGCCAAATACCTGTAACCTACCGGCAGAATGGATATTTTCACACATCCAGAGCTGGAGAGGGACATTTGACACGGGATGAAGGGACAGGACACAGGGAATGGCTTCCCACTGCCAGAGGGCAGGGCTGGATGGGACATCGGGAAGGAATCCTTCCTTGGGACAGGAGTGAGGCCCTGGCACAGGGTGCCCAGAGCAGCTGTAGCTGCCCCTGAGCCCGTGCCCAAGGCCAGGTTGGACACTGGGGCTTGGAGCAGCCTGGGACAGTGAAAGTGTCCCTGCCCATGGCAGTGGGTGGGACTGGATGAGCTTTAAGATCCCTCCCAACCCAAACCATCCTGTCATTCTACATTTTTACAAGGTTGAACCACCATTGCTGTTCCTGAACGTGTTCCAAATAACTAAAAAAAAATGAAGTTTAAGGTACATAAAAGAAATACATCATTCTATGAGACCTCCATGTCTACATTAGCTTTTTCCCTTCTGTCTGCATTGACACACTACAAGTTTGACTTATAAATCATGTCCATATTCATAAACGAGGCACTTTTCTCTTCTCAAAGGAAACTGCACACCAGATCATCCCCAGCACAGACAGAAAACAATAATTTTTTTTGTCTCTCAAAGAATCAGGATTTGGAAATGAAAACGTAACACTTACATGCTAGAGTGCAGTGACATGACGTTCATTGTAAAAGTGAAAAACAACTCCTTAATTGTTTATGCTGACAAACAGTGCACAAAAGGACACTGGCTATATGTGCTGCACTTGGAGTGTTATACATTTGGATTACTGGATCATATTTACATCAGAAGCCACATGAAAGTCAGGCTCTAAGTTCAGAAAATACCACTAGCTACAGTTAAGAGTCTTACCAAGGGGAACTTACCTGAAAGCTGCCAGTAAGGGAGCATAAATTGAGTCTCCATCATACACATACAAATGGTCCCAGCTGCACTCTGTGGCAAAGTGACTGAATCGAAGCCTGAGGATTGTGTTTGGCCTGTAATGAATAAATAAATAAATAAATAAAACATTTGTAATTAGCCACTCAACATACAGGGCAAAAACCTTTCAACACACTCTGGTGTGAAGCTCTGGTCTAGACAAGACAAAACTGAGTGACCTGGGTAACTGTAGATGCATTAAACGTGCTGTGGTTCGGGGGGTTTTTTTGCTGTGCAGCTCTCCTGGTATTAAGCAAAAATTTCTTTAAGGTCAGAAAAGTGCGTCTTGTTGTGTAGAACAGATCAAAGAATATCCTGAGTTGGAAGGGACCAACAAGGATCATTGAGTCCAACTCCTGACTCTGCACAACAATCCCACCCTGTGCTTGAGCCCGTTGCCCAAATGCTCCTGGAGCTCTGGCAGCCTTGGGACCATGACCATTCCCCAGGGAGCCTGGGCAGTGTCTGACCAACCCAAGGGGAGGAACCTTTCCCTGATCTCTAAACTCAGCCTCCCCTGACACAACTTCAAGCCATTCCTTTGGGTCCTGTCCACGGCCACAGAGAGATCAGTGCCTGCCCCTTCTCTTTGCCTCAGAAGGAAGGTGCAGACTTTCCCTCAGTCCCCTGTTCTCCAGGCTGAACAAACCAAGTGACCTCAGCCACTGCCCAAACAATCCAAAAGTCCCTCTCCAGCTCTCCTGGAGCCCCTTTAGGCCCTGCCAGGGGCTCACAGCTCTCCCTGGAGCCTTCCCTTCTCCAGGGGAACATTCCCAGCTCTCCCAGCCTGGCTCCAGAGCAGAGGGGCTCCAGAATCCTGGAAGCATTTCCATGACCTCCTCTGGGCTCTCTCCAGCAGCTCCACGTCCTTCTGCTGTTGGCCCCAGGGCTGGGGCAGCTCTGCAGGTGGGCTCTCACCTCAGGGGGCATAGGGACACAATTCCCACCTTTCCTGCTGCCCACGCTGGGATCAGCCCAGGACTAGGGGTGCTTCTGGGAGCCAGCATACATCGCTGGGGCATGTCCAGGTTTTCAACATGGGAAGATACCATTTGTTTCATGGCTAATATAAAAAGATACACCTAAAGACAATCACAGAGAAACCACAGCAGATATTTAATTCAGGGCTCAACTCCAGGATGGTGCAAACACCACCAGCATTGTGCTTTGACCTGAAACAAATAGAAAATGAATCTGTATCAGCCGTGCTTGTTCCCAACCACAGCTGGAGCTGTTGAAAGGACAGAGGACAGACACAAGTGTCTAGGATCACCCCAATCGCATTGCCCTGCAATTCAGATGAAATCCCTGTTCATCCTAATCAAATACATTTTTAAAATGTCAGCTTGCCATCAAGTTCTTCCTTCCCACAGGAGGGGACATCTTTAGGGAGTTATTCTGCAAATGACTATTTTTGGATAGGTACAACAATCTACTCCAGGCCCTTGGAAAAGAGCAACAGATTGAACCCAAGGATAATGTCCTGCTAAAAGAAAAGGTACAGAGAGTACCTATGATTTCACAACTGAGCAGCCTGTGGAGTCATAGGGATTTGCTTCTACTTGAATAGCCTGACAGCTGTAGAGAAGAAAGAAACTGTCAATTAATAAAGGTTCAGACCACAAACAAAAAGGAAGAGGCTCTCTGCAACAGCCAACAACCATTAGCAGACAGCCCTCATCTGCACAATCACATGGTCCTCAGGCTCCATGGAGCTCATCTGCCTTGTTCACACTCCTGGGAAAAATGAAAAGGACTCCCCTGGGAGGAGAAGACAGCACAGACACCAGACAAGAAAAATCAGGAACGGTGCAGAAAGGAAATGAGAATGCTAAGAAACACATGGTTTATTTTGTATCTGAATTTCTCCAGTGTCTTCAATGGCTCACTTGGCTTGTACCCTTCCCGGCTAACCTCAAAGCCCTCCGCACAACGGAATGCCAGCAACGAGGTGAGGGCACTCAGAACTGAACAGCTCTGCAGGCACTGCTTTCCAAGTCCAGATCTCTGGGAATTTTGAGAGCTCGGACTCTTTTCACACGGCTGCAGATTCTGGCTGGTTTAATCAGCATGTTTATCTCTTTTCTGTTTACCACCATGCCCTGACAGCATGGTATAAACACTCACAGGCAGGAAAAGGACTCCAATGTAAATGCCTAGCTGCGGAATAGGGAGGAACATTTCGGTCCTTCCAGCAAGACAGATCTCACTTCAAACCTCACAAAGTGGTGGTTCCCTAGGAAGCCTCTCGGTAGAAGTAATTATAGGCTGGGGGAGCAGCTTTGGTGACATTATTGAGGACTCATGAGAAGCACTTCGCTTCTGATAAAAATATCAGTCACGATATCCTTTAAAAACAGAAGTTAAGAGGGTTAAGCTGGCTATGCTGGGATTGCTGAGGCTGCTTTGTCTGCAATAATGCTCTTGTGAAACATTTTTTAATTATTTGTAATTGCAAACTGTATTCCTATTACCTACACAAAAGGTGAAGCCACTTGGAGCATCCAACTTGTGCTCTTAACCACCTCAAACAACTGGGCCCCTTATAAAGTTAATAGTGAGTGGTTGCCTCTCAATTTCATCGCTCTGGATGGTTCTACGGAGCAGCTTAGCCCTCAGTTCTGAGTACCTTAGGAGCTTATGATTTAAACTTCCTCAACTCAAATAAATGTCTGAAGCAAATGCAATGAATAATTCCTCCTAACTCATCAGACCTCCCAAAGAACGACAGAGTGGTTTGGGTTGGAGGGGATCTTCATGATCATCTTGTTCCACCCCCTGTCATGGACATGTTGGCCCAACCCCCATCAGTCTGTCCTTCGACACTTCCAGGGATCCAGGGGCAGCTACAGCTGCTCTGGGCACCCTGTGCCAGGGCCTGCCCACCCTCACAGGGAACAATTCCTGATTCCCAACTTCCCATCCAGCCCTGCCCTCTGGCAAGGGGAAGCCATTCCCTGTGTCCTGTCCCTCCAGCCCTTGTCTCCAGTCCCTCTCCAGCTCTCCTGGAGCCCCTTTAGGGACTGCGAGGATTCCCTGGATTTTTCCCTTCTCCAGGGGAACAATCCCAGCTCTTCCAGCCTGGCTCCAAAGCAGAGGGGCTCCAGATTCCTGGAAGCATTTCCATGGCCTCCTCTGACCTCTCTCCAGCAGCTCCACCTCCTTCTGCTGATGGCCCAGGGCTGGGGCAGCTCTGCAGGTGGGCTCTCACCTCAGGGGGCACAGGGGATCAGAATCCCCCTCCCCTGCTGCCCAGGGCTCAGGGGGGGTTCTGGGCTGGGTCATGTCCAGCTCTCACCCAGAAGCACCCCCAAATCCTTCTTCCCAGGGCTGCTCCCCAGCCATTCCCCGCCTATCCTGTGTTTGTGCTCTGGCTTGTTCCAATCCAGGTGCAGGACTTTGCACTTGGCCTTGTTGAACTTCATGAGGTTCACAGAGTCCCATGTCTCCAGTCTGTCCAGGTACCTTTCCTTCCCTTCAGCTTCCTGACCTCACCATATGGCCTTGTGTCCACTGGCAAATTTGCTAAGGGTGCCTTGATCCCACTGTGCACGCCAGCAACAGATATGCTAAATACAGGGAGAAGACTAAGAAAAGTGCACTCTGGGACTGTAAGAAATTCTGACCCTCCAAGATGCCAAGAGGCCCCAGTTCGCAGTGTCCAGTACAAGTTCACATTCTCACACGACTCACATGCCAATTCACAGACCTCAACACCTGCAGATTCAGGGAACAACATGGAATGGGACTGAACACACAGATGTTATCACACAGCATCATCTGAGCATGGAAAAGCTTTAGAGACTAAACAAATAGATCTCACAGTCCTGGCACCAGCTTGGTATTATCAAAAATACATTTCAACAAGTGAGATGCTCTGAATTGCTGCACCATCAATCAGGTGACAGCGAATAGACATTAAATTTGCTACTCCTAAAAACCTGTGCAAGAAATTGCTGTAAGTAATATAAAGATCAAATACAGGAAAGGCAGCAAAGTGAGGGGAGAGACCTGAGGGACTTCTCCCAGTTTAGAAAACCTTTGCAATAAAAGGTCAATGGTTCCTCTGAAGTCCTCATGGCCCAGTGAGTAAAGAAAGAACTCAAGTTCATCACTACAGAAACTGATTCTTCATGAATAAAAGCTTTCAGAGCTTTCTCTTGTTTCTCATACTACTGAAAAATCCCATGCGTAGTGAATCCCATCATCTGAATGACCCACTATGATATCAGCTAAGTAATTCATAATCCTTCATTATTGTAGTGGTTTTAATGTTTACTCCATATATATATATATATATATTTTTTTTTTTTTTTTTTTTTTACTGTAAGATATGAATAGGAGGGAAGCAAAGCAGGCTTAAACTTAAGGGATATAAAGACAGGTTTATTAACACACACAAAAAACCCCCCTAAGAATCAAATTAAACCTTCAAAATATTCTTCCCTTCCAAACTGTTAACTTTCTTACAAATAATGCAAAGAGGCAAACCTTAGAACTCTAGGTTAGTACTACTTATAAAATAGTCCTTCATTCAGTCTTTTAAGAGAGAGAAGCTTTCCTTATTTGTTCTGCTAACTTTTCACAAGAGAAAGAGTCTGTTTGTGGCCTCTACTTCTCACAAAGCAGCCTGCCCAGGAACTTCTGCAGTTGTGGACCTCTTATATCACGTAGCCTTTCCCGTGACGACGTACAGGCCATAGACTTTCACATATTGGGGTGTTACATTTTAAAGATGCACAACTCAAAGGCAAAGGATTTTTCATCTTCAAGAACACAGACTTTTTTTTTAATTCTTCACTAGCGCAGAAGGCTTCTTCTCATCTTTCTCTGTTCAAACATCTTATAAGGTCACTAAATTACAGCTTCTACTTTAATATTCACTCATCAAATCACAAATACATTTGCTTAAAAGAAATCCACAAATTATCTCCCCAATTCACATTGTCCACGATTTAAAGGAATACTTTAGCATATTCATATTACAGTTTGTTACCACAACTCGTAGGAAATTTCAGCCTAGAACTAAGGCAACTTGTCATTTCTTTTGTCTTAGGGGTCAGCCTTCTTTCACTGACTTAGATATCTTTATATTATGTCTTTACATATCTTTAATTTGGCATTTTCTCTCTTTCTCTGAGAAGGGTTAGAACTTTAAAAGCTTCATCTGGTTAGGAAAGAATTAAATTTGCTCAGGCCTGCAGTAGTTACATGATCTCTGCCGAGCTGCAGGGCTGCAGAGAAGCAAAGCCATGCTGATGGGGGAGAGGCTGGTGGATGTTTGCCCTTCCACCCCTCAGTCTCATTTAGGGTGGCTCAGCTCAGAGTTGTTACGAAGCTGCAGGCTTTCTTTCTCCGCTGCCAGCTGCTACCAAGCCTGGCCATGGCCTGGGCCCCTCTGCCGTGGCCCCGGGCACGTGGCCAGCACTGCCGAGCTGCAGCCTCCCCTCTGAGCTGCAGCCTGCCCTCTCTCCTGCCAGCAGCTGGGAGAAAGGGGGCTCGGCCAGGGGAAAGGGGCTCCGCCAGGGGAAAGGGGCTCAGCCAGGGGAAAGGGGGCTCAGCCAGGGGAAAGGGGCTCGGCCAGGGGAAAGGGGATTCAGCCTGGGGAAAGGGGCTCGGCCAGGGGAAAGGGGCTCGGCCAGGGGAAAGGGGATTCAGCCTGGGGAAAGGGGGCTCGGCCAGGGGAAAGAGGATTCAGCCAGGGGAAAGGGGCTCCGCCAGGGGAAAGGGGGCTCAGCCAGGGGAAAGGGGGCTCGGCCAGGGGAAAGGGGGGGGCTCAGCCAGGGGAAAGGGGGCTCAGCCGGGGGAAAGGGGGGCTCGGCCAGGGGAAAGGGGGCTCGGCCGGGGGAAAGGGGGCTCGGCCGGGGGAAAGGGGCTCGGCCAGGGGAAAGAGGATTCAGCCAGGGGAAAGGGGCTCCGCCAGGGGAAAGGGGGCTCAGCCAGGGGAAAGGGGGCTCGGCCAGGGGAAAGGGGGGGCTCAGCCAGGGGAAAGGGGGCTCAGCCGGGGGAAAGGGGGCTCGGCCAGGGGAAAGGGGGCTCGGCCGGGGGAAAGGGGGCTCGGCCGGGGGAAAGGGGGCTCGGCCAGGGGAAAGGGGGCTCAGCCGGGGGAAAGGGGGCTCGGCCGGGGGAAAGGGGGCTCGGCCAGGGGAAAGGGGGCTCGGCCGGGGGAAAGGGGGCTCGGCCGGGGGAAAGGGGGCTCAGCCAGGGGAAAGGGGCTCGGCCGGGGGAAAGGGGCTCGGCCGGGGGAAAGGGGGCTCAGCCAGGGGAAAGGGGGCTCGGCCGGGGGAAAGGGGGCTCGGCCGGGGGAAAGGGGCTCGGCCGGGGGAAAGGGGCTCGGCCGGGGGAAAGGGGGCTCAGCCAGGGGAAAGGGGGCTCGGCCAGGGGAAAGGGGCTCAGCCAGGGGAAAGGGGATTCGGCCAGGGGAAAGGGGGCTCGGCCGGGGGAAAGAGGGCTCGGCCGGGGGAAAGGGGGCTCGGCCAGGGAAAAGGGGGCTCGGCCAGGGAAAAGGGGATTCAGCCAGGGGAAAGGGGATTCAGCCTGGGGAAAGAGGGCTCAGCCTGGGGAAAGAGGGCTCGGCCGGGGGAAAGAGGGCACGGCCGGGGGAAAGAGGGCACGGCCGGGGGAAAGAGGGCACGGCCGGGGGAAAGAGGGCACGGCCGGGGGAAAGAGGGCACGGCCAGGGGAAAGGGGGCTCGGCCGGGGGAAAGGGGGCTTGGCCGGGGGAAAGGGGGGCTTGGCCGGGGAAAAGGGGGCTCGGCCGGGGGAAAGGGGGCTCGGCCGGGGGAAAGGGGGGCTTGGCTGGGGGAAAGGGGGCTCGGCCGGGGGAAAGGGGGGGCTTGGCCAGGGGAAAGGGGGCTCAGCCAGGGGAAAGGGGGCTCAGCCAGGGGAAAGGGGATTCAGCCAGGGGTAAGGGGGCTCAGCCGGGGAAAAGGGGGCTCGGCCGGGGGAAAGGGGGGGCTCAGCCAGGGGAAAGGGGGGGCTCGGCCGGGGGAAAGGGGGGGCTCAGCCAGGGGAAAGGGGGGGCTCAGCCAGGGGAAAGGGGGCTCAGCCAGGGGAAAGGGGGCTCAGCCAGGGGAAAGGGGGCTCAGCCAGGGGAAAGGGGGCTCAGCCGGGAGAAAGGGGGGGCTCAGCCGGGAGAAAGGGGGGGCTCAGCCAGGGGAAAGGGGAGCTCAGCCAGGGGAAAGGGGGCTCAGCCAAGAGAAAGGGGATTCAGCCAGGGAAAAGAGGCCTCGGCCGGGGGAAAGAGGGGCTCGGCCAGCTCGGGCCGCTCCCCGTGCAGGCAGCGGCTCCTGGAGGCCTGGCCAGGCCTGGCCCGGGCAACCAAGGGCAGCGGGGCCTGAGCCGGGCTCCCCTGCCGCCCACGATGTCACCTTGTGCCCGGCCTGGAAGGAAGTGAGCTCCCCGAGAGGATTTTATGCTTGTGTGACCCAGAGGTGTATCCCTATATTTAACTGGCTACTTTGGCCATCCATCTCGAAAGCCATTCACCAATTGGCTTTTACTATCTGTGCTAAACTAACACAATTATTTACAGAAGTGCACTGATTTTTATTCACCACATGCTGTTTCAACACAAACCTCTTAATCAGTTTGGAGAGCTCAGTTGCACAAAAACTTATTTACCAAGAAGAATTAAGTGTTGCCCTATCCAGCTTTTAGAATATCCAGAAAGAATCGTGAGCCATAAAAACATTTGGTGCAGATAAAACTCACCTAAAAGTCCCAAAAAGCAATACAAATTCCCAAGCTGCTTCTGCACTCACCTTCCTTCAATGAGCCAGGTGCATTTTGTCTTGTATTTGTAATTTCCAGGCCCATCTGTGACATACCCTGAAGGCTCAGTGAGTCTGTAAACAAAAACACAAAGACAAGCATTAGTGTCCAGTGGTTTTAAATATTCAGAAAGGATTCCCTAAATTTTGAAGATCACAATTAGATTATTATTTACTTAAGAGCCACTATAAAGAAACCAACTACAGCACAACAAAACCCAGCTGGGAGTCTCCTGTTGAACTCTCTGTGCAGGCCTTCTGATGATTGTTCTTCAAGAATGACATCTTGAACGACCTCACTTCAGGAGTGATGGTTTCTCTATCAGATTGATGTCATGGTTCTAAACCTTTACGCCTGGATATGCCACCTAACCAGCAAAAGAAGTTCCCCAAAAGAAGCTTAAATTATTCCTAAATTATTTTTTTATACAAATTACACCATTCTTGCAAGAAGTTCAGATGAAGTCCATGGTGCAACTGCTCACTAATTCTGTATTTGACTCTCCACAAACTCCTTGACAACCTCATGAATGGACTGATCCCCAAGCCCCAAGTTAGATGGGGCTTGGAGCAACCTGGTCTAAGGGAAGGCGCCCCTGCCTATGGCACGGGGTAGAATGAGACAGGCTTTAAGGTTCCTTCCACCCCAATCACTCTGCAATTCTGTATTCTACCAACATCTGCAAATGCTGTACAGTGCAAATTCTACACCAGCAAGAGCCAAACCATTGGGATATACATTCCTACCTCATATGAATTAGTCAAAATATTCAAGATGAGTTCTAACAATTTGTTAAAGTATTGCAGAAACTGCTGAAAATAAATGACAAGGAAGGATGGCAGCAAAAGGCAGCAGCACCTGAAGGTGCCCAAACACCACGTTCTGGCAGAGCACACGCTGGCACCCAAAACAGGATTCCTTCCTAGGCAAGTTATAAACTCCATCATCGGCACACGGCTGGAGCAAATCACAGCCCTCTGGCAAAATTCAACTGTCCTACTTACAACAGAGCTTTAAAACAAAAACATTCAAATTTTAAACTTGGCAAAAAGAGAAGAAAGCAAGACTCAAAGAAGTTCCCCAAACCAGTATCTTGGAACCTTTTCTGTGTCTTTCTCCACTGATGTGTTAATGTTAAGATCCCACTTTTTAAAATATTTTGCCTGAGTCAAAAATGATTTTCCAGCAAGCATTTTTAAGGTTGCTCTCTGATTCATATTAAAAAGGCAAAACCCACAGATTTTAAAAACCATCTTCCTCTGTCTACAAACAAATTTATTATAATACTTTTCCACCTAAGAAATTGAGCTGAAGAGTTTAAAAGCCAATTACTGAAGTTCTGCAGGAAATGAACATTCAAGCAAGTGCAGAAAAAACTCAGATTTTTGGAAGCACAAGAAGCATCTTGGCCTTCTATGGAGACACATGAAGGTGTAAGCAGAGATTAGATTTTTAAAAAATACACATAGAGAAGGTACAGATTTAGGCTGGATATTGGGAAGGAATTGTTTCCAGGGAGGGTGCTGAGGCCCTGGCACAGGGTGCCCAGAGCAGCTGTGGCTGCCCCTGGATCTCTGGCAATGCCCAAGGCCAGGTTGAACATTGGGGCTTGGAGCTCCCTGGAATGGTGGAAGCTGTCCGTGCCATGATACAAAGTGGAATTGGATGGGCTTTAAGGTCCCTTCAACCCAACCCATTCCAGGATTCTGTGATTTATATTTCTTTTAAAACTTCAGCATCTTTGAAAATTCAAACCACTTATCTAGCAACCAGGAATTCACAAAACCTAATGAACGTTCCAAGTTGGAGGCAGTAACATCTAGTCCTTTTGTCTAAAAATTCATCCTTTTGAATATAATATCCATGGAAAAGCCATGAATCAAACAGTATCAACACTGATAGAACTTTGCCTGTAACCAAGAGCAGAGATTCTGAAAACCTAAGCAAGTCTCTCAAGCTAAAAAAAAAATCTCATGCCATGTGGAAAGCTCTAAGGGAGCCTCTGCTCATAGAACTTTTGCAGCAATTTAATATGGAAACAATTACTAATTCATCCACCACAGAAATGCTACCAAGAGTGATATAAAAATTAAAATAAAATAATCCTGTTAATACTATAGCATGTCACATCTCAGGAGGGGAAAAAAAAAAAAAAAAAAAAAAGAGCATTTCAACATCAATGTAATTCAATGAAGTTTCAGCATCGGATTTAGTTTTAAGAATATAAATCGAACTTCTTCGATACGCTATTAGTAAAAACTTATCTCTAAGTTTCTCAGACTGCTTACTAAACTTCCTGCCATTATGGACAAATGAGGGATATTAAAAATCTATAATAAATCAGACTTGACATCTCTGAAAGGAAAATAAACTGGAATTAAGTTCTCACTGCCTGCACTGCCTGACTAGACCAGGGCAGCAGCATCCATGGACTGCCCTGGATTACATTCTGCCCTGTTTAGACATACTATAAATATTCTCCCAGACAGAAATAAATCTTCAGGACAAAAGCAAACTGAAATTAGAATTTCATCTTTTCATTCAATACAGAAAGCTCAACTGATCTCCAAGCTCCAGTAAAAAAGCAAACAGCCCCCTGTTCCCCACACTCAATGCTGCCTGTGCCATACGAGACACAGGGCTGGGGGTTTGGATTACTGGGACATGTCTGACACGGGTGGGGAAAGTTCTCCTGACGTGCATCAGACCACTCTCACATAGAAGGCTCCTACCCAACGTAACCTGTCACTAACACCACCAGGCTCAGGGGTCTTTGGCCCAGAAAGCTTTGCCCATATTTGTGATATGGGGGTTGTCCTAGGGTAACTTTATGATGCTTGGATCCCCAATCGTCTGTTCTGTTTGTGCTGTACATTGAGTCCTGTGCCTTTAAGACTGGTTCTAAGAGCAAGGAGAAGCGCGGAGTTTGTTTTGAGAAAACTGCCTGACTCCTCCACATTCTTCTCCGGATGGGGTGTTCAGCGGAGGCTTGGAGAGACTGCAGGACAGAGATCTTTTTTTTGCTTTTAGTTAGTTTCAGCTAGCTAGGGCAGAGAAGTTCCCTGGACTGTTTTTTTTTTCCTTTTCCTTGGAACTGTTTAAACCTGCTCTGGACTGAAAACCCAGGGGAGCACTGGGGGCTGCACCTGCAGCCCACTGGAGCCTGGACCTCGGCATTTTCCAGCAGCGCCGGAGAGACCGGGACTGATGAGAGACTGAGAGAGAGAGCCGAGCTAAACCCACAGCAAGGACTTTCTCAGTTTGCCATCTCACTTCAGAAGGAGAGGTTTTATTGTTTCATATTATTCATTCTTTATACTTGTATGCACTTCATTTGTTTAGTAAAATAGTTTTTGCCACTTTTCTCCAAAGAGGTTTATTTTACCGGACCAGTTGGAGGGAGGGGCCACTTGGGTTTGCTTCCTTAGAGGGATCCTATACAGAGGTTTTCCCCCAAATTTGTCCCAAACCAGGACAGGGGTCAACAAGGCCAAGTGCCAGGTCCTGCAGTTGGCTCACAGCAACCCCCGGAGCTTCAGGCTGGGGCAGAAGGTCTGGAAAAGGCACTGGGGGTGCTGTGACAGCGGCTGAGGAGGAGCCCAGGTGTGCCCAGGTGGGCAAGAGGCCACTGGAGGCCCCTGAGCTGTGCCAGCTCTGGGGTGGCAGCAGAACCAGGGCAGTGCCTGTCCCCTGTGCTGGCACTGCTGGGACACCTCCAGGGCTAAGGCAGCGCTGGAGAGACCTGGAGGGGCTGGAGAGTGTCCAGGGAAGGGAAGGGAGCTGGGAAGGGGCTGGAGAATTCCTGAGGGAGCTGGGAAAGGGCTGGAGAATTCCTGAGGGAGCTGGGAAGGGGCTGGAGAATTCCTGAGGGAGCTGGGAAGGGGCTGAGCCTGGAGAAAAGGAGGCTCAGTGGGACCCTGTGGCTCTGCACCAGTCCCTGACAGGAGGGGACAGCCGGGGGGATCGGGCTCTGCTCCCAGGGAACAGGGACAGAAGGAGAGGCAACAGCCTCAGCCTGGGCCAGGGGAGGCTCAGGGTAGATATTGAGGAAATTAGGGAAAGAGTTGTCCAGCCCTGGCACAGCTGCCCAAGGCAATGGTGGAGTCCTCCTCCCTGGAGGGACTTAAAAGCCCTGTATATGTGGCACTTGGGGACATGGGTCAGTGGTGACCCTGGCAGTGCTGGTGAACAGTTAGACTTGATGACCTTAGAGGGCTCTTCCAACCTAAACAATTCTCTGATTCTATGGTAATTTTATGACTCAGATGCAGAAATCAGACACCAGAAAATATGGAAAGACACCAAATACCTTTGCAAACTCGGTGAAACTCGTGGCTGCTACACAAGAAGTGCTTCTGTACTACCTGAGTGCTACATCTCCTGCACTACAAGGAGCAGCTGCTACACCCCAAGTAAATGGTAAGTCGGGTCCTGTACTACAATACTTACAAGGTTCTAAATGACAACATCAACTTTAAAACCTCCAGAGTAGAAAAAACATCTGCAAGGATCTATTCACAAAACTCAGATTAAAAAAATACATACATGTACTGCACAAATACTTATGTATACATGCATATACATACAGTACTTAAAGCTTGTTTCAAGCTTCACTGTTCACGACAGCGTTGTGTACACTAAATATTTCACTGATTTCCAAGTGGACTGCAATATATAAGAACCAAACGGAAAGAAGAGAGTTAGGGAGATGAACCTACAGCTCACATATTCAAAGAGCTCCAACCTTGAGGGTCACCCGTTCCAGCTTTTTTGAAGAAAAAGACAAAAGGGAAGCAATGACAAGGACAAAGATTTAACAAAAAAGAACTTCAAATCGAAATATTTTATGCAAAAAGATTCTGCATATTTCACTACTTCCCAATCATTCCAGGAACCCCTGAAAAGCACAAAACCAACACAAGAAAATCAGGCAGCAATCAGTGGTATCTCCTGAGTAAACAGCCAAATCTGATATTGTAAATCACCAGGCAAATCCATGGGTTTTTTAATAATATGAGTAATACTAAGCAGCATATATTTTTCAAGTACAAATTAGTATGCACTGAGAAAATTCCTCCATAGACAGGAACTGCATAACAAGGCAAAGCCTCAAAGCTGTTGACTAATTACAATCCAATAAATTTAAAGCAAGCTTGTTGCTAGTGAGTGCAAAAACTCACAAAAAGTGCCTTAGAATTTAGGGATTAAATAACTTTGCAGAGCTTACTTCAAAGCATTGTGACACTAAAGGTACCTTATATGCTGGGAACAGAGTTCTGAATATTTTCATCAGATTAATAAAGAAAAAATGCAGCTTGCCTTTCCTCCATTACTTGCCACAAAAGGTAAGCAGGCTGGTTTGGTTTATAAAACACATTAAAATTTAACCTCTAAGTGGTCATCACCGGATCTCAAATGGGTTTGTATTACTTTCAGTTAGACTGCAGTGACACTGAAGATTTATCACCATCTTGTCTGGAGAAGTTTCACAGCCTTTTCTCAAAAAAAAACCCCAACCAAATAATAAACCAAACAAAAACAAACCAAACAAACCCAAAACCTAAACAAACAACCAAAAAAAAAAAAAACACCCCACACCCCAAACAAACAAACAAAAACCAAAAAAAAACACCAAACCACCAAAACCACTAAAAAAACCCTAAAGTCATTGGTCCATCCTAAGTTTGAAGTTGCTAAATCTAGAGATTGATGCAAGCAGTGAGTTTTCTTCCTTTCTTCCTCCTCCTTCCCAACACTGAAGCACTTCACATTTAACAGTCATTGTTTTGGGTATATTTGGAATTGAAGGCACAAAGAAAGGGCTGCCTACAGCCTCTTACCACAACAAACACTTTCTATCTTAAATTGATTAATGATTTGATTTTGTTGATGTTCTCACTAAAAGCACTGAGGTTTAAAGGACATATATTATAAGCAAATACTTTAATTTATAAGCATGGAATAGTGATCAGGCACACTGGGGATGATAAAAGCAGATAAAAAAATCCACACAGCTATTTCATTAATTTCTAATGTAGAACAGCTAAATCCCTTCTTCTGCCACCTCATTTCCATGCCAGAGGTAAAGCTGGGAAGATGTAATTGATTACATGCCAGGTCTCACAGATGAACGTAATGACATTACTGCAAAATCCACTTTGATATGGATTCTTCCTACACAGCAACAGGTATCTAAAACAAAGGCAATGAACTACTCTTGGTGTCCAGAGAATTCTCTCCTCCTCTTTCTCTCACGTACACAGTCTCCTGAGATAAAAGTCCTCAAGATGAGCAAACTCATGCAAAAGTCACTGCTGCAGCGTAATCATGGAAAACCAAATGCATTGGATTGGAAGGGACCTTAAAGTTCATCTCGTTCTACCTCCCTTCCACTGTCCCAGGCTACTCCAAGCTCTAATGTCCAGCCTGGCATGGACCCTTCCAGGGATCCATGAGCAGCCACAGCTTCTTTGGGCACCCTGTGCCAGGGCCTGCCCACCCTCACAGGGAAGATCTTTTTCCTCACAATAAAGATTTTTATCCTAATAATTAAAACACATAACTTAAAAAAAAAAAAAAAAAGTTGAATTATAAAAGAAAATTAAGATTACCTAACCTGAAGACTAGAAGACTAAGACAAAAAAAACTATAAAGGCATCATAATTTTAATTTCGTAACCAGGCAGAAACACCAATTAATGTAGTGGTTTCACGTTCACTAAATTCTGGTCTTAGTACTTACTCTTTCTGTGGGAGAGAGACTAGGAGAAAAACAAAGCAGGCTCAACCTTAAAATTAACAAATAGTTTATTAACATACACTAAAAGAATAGGAAAAAGAAAGTTGGAAAAAAACTAAGACAGAATGAAACACTAAAAACTAAAAACACTCTTCCCTCCCTTTACAAACTGTTCACTTTCTTACAAAACAACATCAAGAGACAAAACTTGTAATTTTCAGTCAGTGTCACTATCTGACAATAGTCTTTCACCAATTCTTCAGGGGAAGAGTATCTCTTGGAGTCATGGATCCCACTGACAACTTAGAACAGTTCTCTTGTGGGTTTTAAACTGTCACAAACACAACCGCCCAGAGAAACCTGCCTTTGTGACCCTCCCAGGAGCAGGTTCCCAAGCTGATTATGGGTCATGGGTCTTAGGCTTTTGCGTACTGGGGTGTCACCTTTTAGAGATGAATAACTCTAAAGCAGAGGATCCTTCACCTCAAGGTACGGAGATATCTTTTCTCTTCTTTCCTTTGGCCAGAGGGAGACAGGTAACATTGAGCTGGGCCTGCTGCTCCCCGCTTTTGTGGGGGGAGCTGGCCTGAGGCCTGGCCGGATTCCATCGGCTCCCAGGTCAGGGGGGGGAAGGAGAGGTTGTTGTTTTGGAACAGCTACTTTTTTTGGACTTTTTTGGAGAAGAGAGAGATGTCTGCCGAGCCCTTGATAAGAGCTGTGGGCACCATTTGGGCCGAGGCCACCCCGATTTACACTGAGGGGTGGGCTGAGAAGGCATTTATGATCCTGCCTGGTCTTTTTGTGATTCCGGACTGCCTGAGTGCTCCGATCTGTGATGTTTCTGTGTGAGTTCTTCGTCCTTCACCAGCACGGCCTTGAACATCTAACACCAGAAGCTACAGGGAGAGAGACAAAGACTCTGACCAGATTTAACTCTTTCTTAGCAACATGAAGCTTCCAGAGCTTGGCCCTTCTCTGAGAGAGTAAGAAAGGACAGAGTGAACATAAAGACCAACACATGAAGTCAGTAGAGCAAGAGTGAAAAGACTATTGGGACAGAGGGCTGAAGAGCTGGTTGTTCCATTCTTACTTGAGCCATGGAAATGAACTCTATATTTAGATTATTCCTGTAAATCATGAGGAAGATATGCATTTAGGGAGATGATTGTTTTAATTTGTGTGTAGATTTGAGCAAAGGTGTTTGTGATGGACTAAGTAACATTAATACTATAAGATGCTTGAACAGAGATAAAGATGAGAAGCCCCCTGCGCCAGTGAAGAAGCGAGAAGATATCTCTGTACCTTGAGGTGAAGGATCCTCTGCTTTAGAGTTATTCATCTCTAAAAGGTGACACCCCAGTACGCAAAAGCCTAAGACCCATGACCCATAAGCAGCTTGGGAAACTGCTCCTGGGAGGGTCACAAAGGCAGGTTTCTCTGGGCGGTTGTGTTTGTGACAGTTTAAAACCCACAAGGGAACAGTTCTAGGTTGTCAGTGGGATCCGTGACTCTAAGACATACTCTTCCCCTAAAGAATTGGTGAAAGACTATTGTCAGATAGTGACACTGACTGAAAATTACAAGTTTTGTCTCTTGATGTTGTTTTGTAGGAAAGTGAACAGTTTGTAAAGGGAGGGAAGAGTGTTTTTAGAGTTTCATTCTGTCTTAGTTTTTTTCCAACTTTCTTTTTCCTATTCTTTTAGTGCATGTTAATAAACTATTTGTTAATTTTAAGGTTGAGCCTGCTTTGTTTTTCTCCTAGTCTCTCTCCCACAGAAAGAGTAAGTACTAAGACCAGAATTTAGTGAACGTGAAACCACTACAGAAGGAAAAGCTGATTTCCCTCGTCCAACCCCATTTCTCATCAGAAGCATCAAAAAAACCCCCAAAACTGTGCTGGATCGCAAACGACACCAGCACTTCCCCACTGCTCCATAACCATTGTTTATAGATGCTGCATTGTGATCCTACTGTGTTTGCCCCACCACAAACATGCTGGAGCTCCACTCTTGTTTGTGTCTCTACGTTTTAAATTCAAACTGAAAACTTCCCAAATGTAGGTCCTTGCATATTCTATTTCTTTATTCCCAGCCTCATCTCAGAGACCACAAAGCAGCATTTATACACTGATAACCTCCACTTTATCTCTGTTCAACCAACCAGCCAAGCTGCACTGTAAATGTCAACATTACTGTGATCTTTTACTACAGATTCTTCCCCCATTTAAACTTACCATGTAAAACAAAGAATAAAATATATTATTATTATTATTGTTGTTGTTGTTACACTGAAGGGATGTGTTCTTCACACAAACAGCACAATTTGTGTTTGTCAGCACATTTTTCTGTGGCATTGTTCTATAATCTCTATATTATCTTTGATCTCTGCTTTCACACTGAAAGAACTCCAGTCTTAGCACTCTTATTTCTTTGAACACATTCCCCAGTGCCTGTATTTTATGCAGAAATGTTACCATGACAAAAGGCAATTCATGAGGTCCCCTTGAATGCCACCCGCACCCACCACTCACACCTGAGACACCAGTCATGCAGATGGTGGATACTACAACAGCTGTCTATTAATGTAATCCAACAATTGCACTCTGCTTTCTCCATCTGTTCCCAAATCCACTTATTGGATCTCGGCCTAGATCTTTGAAATAAGGATAATTTAGCTGAAAATGTTTGCAATGCCCAAAAAAGCAGGAGTCTCATCTTTCGCTGATGGTCCTAAAATGTTACTGGGGTTTACGGTAGAGAGTTCTCTTATTCACACCAGGCAGGAGGAGACAATGGAACCCAGTGGAAGCAAATGCATCTCACACATCATAAATCATCACTACAGCAGAAAAAGAATACATCAATCCCTCTCTTCCCTGGCACACAATGAACCTCTAAAACCTTGGGGCAAGAGCCCTTGCAAGTGTCTAACCCTAAAACTTAACCCCCTACAAGACAAAAGGCCAAAGAAACCACATTATTGCAACAGTCAAAGAGAATCATCAAACGCTCATGGACACAAGGTCTATAAGATGATTTTTCATCCCTTTCCCAGAATTAGAAATATTCAATTATTCAATGGATCTCAAGCCCCTGTACCATCATTTAAGCTGCAGTACAGCACATGGGTGACCCTTGTAAATAAAGCCTCATAATTCAAATTCTTTAAAGCCCACATGCTCAGGATTGACAGACATCAATCCTCTTCTCCAGTTGGAGAGCCCTCCACTTTGATAACCTTTCAAGTTGTCACCCCCCCACTTTGATAAGCTTTCAAGTTGTCAGGCCTCCATTTAAGACCAGGAAAAGCATTCATTGGCAGAACACGTGCTGTATTGTAAATGAAAAGAGGAAGCAACTGACTTAACCTTCAGGCCAGCAGGAATCAGAAGTGGAGCTGAAGGCCACCCCGTGGAGCAGAGGACCATCATCCTGTGGCACTTTCTCAGACAAATGCAAGCCCACCAAGTTTCTATGAGAAATGTAAATGCAGCAGCAGTAATCCCTTCTGCTTTCCAATGCTGTATATGAAACTGCTGCCCTATTCTTCCTAAACACTAAACCCCCAAAAAATCCACTGAACTCTCAAGAAGCCCATTTAGACTCTGATTTAGCTCCAAGCTTGCCACCTCCATCACTGCTGATTTTTAGGTGAAATGCAGAGCTCAGAACCTGATAGTCACACTTACAGAAAAGCACAAGCCAAAGATCAGCCAGTGTTGCATAAAAATTAAAATATTGAGACATTCTATAAATAGACATCACAGCCTGACCCACTTTCCTAAGAGGGATAGAAATAATTCCTTTTATTTTCTTCCTGACATTCAAAAACTTTAAGCTACTACATAGCAGTGTTACCTGCTGGGAAAAATGAACCCTAAAAAAATAAAAGTAGTTAGGAAAAAGATTGCTGTTAACTTCTGTTTGGTCCAGGCCTCAAAACCAGATTTTGACACAGATCCTCAGATACAGATCCCTAAAACAGTCATAGTAAATCCCAAAATCCAGAGTGGCATTTCTAAACCTACAGAATGATAAATTCTTGACTTTATAAAGCAGGGCTTTGGCTGAAACAACACCGTAAGAACATGAAAAGATCAGGCATTTGATAATGAAAATATTGTCTTTAAGGTAACAAATTCTCAGCCAATATCATAATTTTATGACACCTTGATCAACTAATAAGGAAGATGTTCTCAAGGATGCCACAAATAGTAAAAATAATACAACAGCAAAGCAGGCTTTTAAGCATCAAATATTAAATCTGAGAGAACGAGGGAAGTGTGGTCCCCCAGAAAAAAAAAGTCTGTATGTTTATATGATACAAGAATATTCTGTCTGTCCCAAAAATGTCCTTCTCCTCACATGTATTACTGTAAAGAATGAAAGGCATCCAAATATCTGTCTCAAAGGAGGGGACAAAGAAGAATTTCATTGAGGGGAGTAGGAGAAGTCCACAGAGCACGAATAATAAAATAAACCAACAATTTATCACTACAATATCCTAAAACCTATCTAGATTATTCTGTTTTCTACCTCATTTCACTGAATCTGCTCCCAGACATACTCCCTTCAGCCACATGACCTCTCTCCTCTAGCAGTCCCTCCAGCACACCCACCTGAAGGATTCTGGACAGGCACCCAGGCAGGACTATGACGGCTGGCTCAGGGAGCAGAGCCCAGGTCAGCATCAGTGCTGGCCTGAGAATCCAGCTGAGTTTCCAGCTCTGTCCCTTCCCATGAACAGCTGATGACACCAAGCTGAGCGGGGAGGGTGACACACTTGAGGGATGGAATGGCACCCAATGGGACCTGGACAGGCTGGAGGGGTGGGACGGTGCAAAACTCGTGAGGTTCAACGAGGCCAAGTGCAAAGTCCTGCACCTGGGTCAGGGCAATGCCTGGTCTCAGAACGGTCTGAGGATGGAGAGCAGCCCAGGGGGGAAGGATTTGGGGGTGCTGCTGGGTGAGAGCTGGACATGACCCAGCCCAGAACCCCCCCCTGAGCCCTGGGCAGCAGGGGAGGGGGATTCTGATCCCCTCTGCCCCCTGAGGTGAGAGCCCACCTGCAGAGCTGCCCCAGCCCTGGGGCCAGCAGCAGAAGGACGTGGAGCTGCTGGAGAGAGCCCAGAGGAGGCCATGGAAATGCTTCCAGGATTCTGGAGCCCCTCTGCTCTGGAGCCAGGCTGGGAGAGCTGGGAATGTTCCCCTGGAGAAGGGAAAAATCCAGAGAATCATCAGGGTCCCTCAAGGGGCTCTCGGAGAGCTGGAGAGGGACTGGGGACAAGGGCTGGAGGGACAGGACACAGGGAATGGCTTCCCCTTGCCAGAGGGCAGGGCTGGATGGGAGATTGGACAGGAATTCCTGGCTGTGAGGGTGGGCAGGCCCTGGCACAGGGTGCCCAGAGCAGCTGTAGCTGCCCCTGGATCCCTGGAAGCGTCCAAGAACAGACGGGATGAGGCTTGGACCACCCTGGGATAGTGGACAGGCTCCCTGCCCGTGGCAGGGGATGGAAACAGGTATCATTAAGGTCCCTTCAACCCAAATCATTCTAGGATTCTATCTTTTAATGCCTGCAGAAACCATTGGAAATAAGCACCCAGCTTCACAACATAAAAACCCAACAGTTATGTTTGCCAATATCCAGGAGAAAAAAAAGACAGAAACAAAAAAAGCTGCCTCTTAATTTTTGGTTTTACAGGAACTTCTCATTTCCCCATATACAGGTACAGAATTGTAAACATTTCTACAAACAGTTTATCAGATTTTCTCCCTTCCCTTTTCCAGTTCAAGCCAGCTGTTGCTCCCTCCCACAGACTGTTGTGCTAAATTCATTATCACAGCAAGAAAAAGAACTATTTGCAACCCCTTGCAGAACAGCACAAGTGGCATTTTCCCCAAACTACTCATGTTAATGCAAGCAATTTCACACTACATAGGGAAAAAAAAAAAAAAAAAAGAGCTAAATACCAAACACTTAGAGTATCTAATGAAGACAGGTGTACATACACAGTTGGCTTCCTTGAGAAGTTTTCCTTTGTAAAGTAGAACAAAGCTCAAAAATAAAGAAAAATCCAGATGACTTGAATTTAGGCAGGACTACACTGACATATGAAAAATGTGAATGCCAAGCACTCATCCAGCTGCAAGTTCTCACTCACACCTATGGGATGGGAAGTCACCTGCATCACTTTATACTCAAACACGCAGCCAAAATCCTGGTTTAGCAAATGGAGAAAAGGCCAGACTTCATGTAGCTTTCATTAAATCATCCTAATCCCTTCAATGAAAACTTTCTACTGCTGGCACAGGTTACTTTAACCACACAGATTACTCCACCAGCCAGAATAAACTTTTCCACCAGCTCCTGGAAAGAATGAAATGAACCCGTGGTGCTCAAACCATCCCAATGTAAGAGCCTGTGCAAATAAATCAATTGTGAAAGTCATCCAGTAACTCAACAGCTCCAAACTCCAGGAGGTGAAGAGTTGGAGGGACTTTCAAATGCCACAGTGTTTTTAGTCAGCCTCACTGTGACCAGTCTAAATCCCTTAGGGAATGGGGTGGGTTTAGGCACTATAAACTGCTATGCCTTATTAAATACATCTGCGCAATATATTTTACAATCCAGATCAGTATTTCCTAACCCACCAACAGAAATTCTTGGCTATTAAAACAACAAGCCTTGGTTCCTTACCAGGGCAGAAGATGCAGCAAGAAAATTCGGGTTTGTTTTTGGAAAAAGAAAATCCTTCTACAAAATAAAAACAGGCTGGGAGAGCTGGGAATGTTCCCCTGGAGAAGGGAAGGCTCCAGGGAGAGCTGTGAGCCCCTGGCAGGGCCTAAAGGGGCTCCAGGAGAGCTGGAGAGGGGCTGGGGACAAGGGCTGGAGGGACAGGACACAGGGAATGGCTTCCACTGCCAGGGGGCAGGGATGGACAGGATACTGGGAAGGAATTATTCCCTTTGGAATATTTGGGTGGGGAGGGGCCGGCACAGGGCGTCAAGAGCAGCTGTGGCTGCCCCGGATCCCTGTAGTGTCCGAGCGCAGGCTAGATGGGACTTGGAGCACCCTGGGACAGTGGCAGGTGTCACTGCCCATGGTAGGGGTGGCACTGGATGGGCTTTTTTAAGGTCCCTTCCAACCTAAAACATCCTGGGATTCTAGGACTTCTTAAGCACACTTTAATCAAGCAAAGACTACATGAAACCATTTTATTTTTAGAACAAACTGAAAATATAGAAACAATTGGCACATTACACAGAATTTGTGGTTTGTGTCAGAGATGCCTTAGCAACAGTCTCGCTACAGTATCTTTATAATCCAAGACCTGTTAGCAATTCTTTCTAGGGTAAGTAGCTCTGGAGTGTTGGTCTGCAAAACGCTCTTGGAGAAGGTCACTCTGCAGCCTCCTGATTCCTTAGCTGCAGAGGCAGATGTTCCTGCATGGGGATGTGGGGATAGGTTTATCTTTTCTTGTAGTAAAACAGCATCTAACATACAGATCTCTTGATAACCACTACAAAGAAACTCTTTCTTCAAAAAAATCAAGAACACAAAGCAACAAATCCAACAGACAAATAAAACAATTAGAAAAGTACCACAACTGTGGACATATGACCCAGCCAGCAGAGCTAAACTCCCTGAGGGAAGACATAGCTGCAAAAATCATTGCTTACATCACTAGCTCAGCCGTATGTATGCACCTCTCCTATTGCCTCCAAAATGACTTTGAAAGGAGTTATTCTGGGATGGTAGTGGGGAAAAAAATAAATTCCATCTGCTCACAACAGATTTCTGACAACAAAAACAAAGACAGTGGCTCAGCACTAGTTAGGAAAAGTTTTAAAATAACTACCTCGCTTCGCTACCAAGCTGAACATGACTGACATGCCGCTTCCCTTCTAAAGAACTCTAAAAAAGTCCCAACTTCTTATTTAGGATTCAGTCATCACCATTCTTTCCTCTCTCTGGTAACATCAATAGGAAATGGCCCTAAGATGAAGGAGGGTTTGGATTAGATATTAGAAAAAAATTATTCTCTACAGGAGAGATGAGGCCTTGGCACGAGTTGCCCAGAGTAGCTGTGGCTGCCCCATCTCTGGCAATGTCCAAGGTCAGGCTAGACAGGGCTTGGAGCACCCTGGGATAGTGCAAGGTATTCCCACTGATGGCAGTGGAATGGAATAATATGATCTTTGACATCCCTTCTAACCCAAACTATTCCATGGTTCTAAAAGCCTGTTTGCACTAACAAGGAATTGTGCACAAAATACTGCTGTGCTTGCCTTAGTTTATTTAAGAAAAAGAGGAAAGGAAAGGAAAAAGTTTTGCCTTGTTGCACTTTCCCATTTAGCTCCCTACATTTTCATTTCATTATCTCTATTCATAACCAATGTGTGTTAAAACACTATTTATAAGAGAAACACCGACCACCTCCAGTCCACACTCTTAAACCTGTAAGGAAAAGTTCACTCCTACCTTAAAATTGCTTAAGCAAATAAATGATACTTCACCGTACCCTATGACTGAGCACTAGGAGAACCACTTATGTGGAGTCCTCCAGAGCAGAAGCCCATAAGGCACTTCACACAGAGTGCTTCCCTCTGGCACGCTCCAACACCAACGCATTGCCCGCACTCAGAAGCATTTCAAGGTGTTGATGTGACTTGGGTGTCTACCAGGCTCTCCTCCTCTTGGATATATTTCTGTTCCAAAGCAACTCTTTGCCCCACTGTGGGGCTGAGAAACACACAGCTGTAGCACAGGTATAACACCGAGGGCAATCTTGATGTCAGCTCTCATTTCAGATATTTAATGCAATAAATACCAAACTTCAGGTCAAAGGAGGAAATTCCAGCTGAATATTTCCCAGGCCTAATCACAGATGCATCAATGCATCATAAGGTCAGTACTTCCTCTCATCTCCTGTGCTTTAAAATTAATCTGTCAGAGGTAATTTATAGCACAAGGAATAAGCAGTGAAGCAATCACAGAGTTAAATTCCTCTCAGATATATGAAAAATCCAAAGGTACCAGGCACTGGACAACAGCTTTCCATTTTGTTCTTATGCTAAAATTATCTATGCAAATGTACAAATAAAAATTCATAGCTTCACGACAAAAATAATTTAAAATATGTCTGCACAACGTTTCCTAGGAAATTTTAAAACTCCCACATCCAGTTACAGAGCCCCTCCGAGTACCTCAAGTATCTGGACTACAAGTGCTTAACCACAGGAGGTTCCCATAGCGCAGGTCATATCAAACCCCTGTTACACCTGAACACACAGAGCTGAAACCACAAAATGTAAACACAATTCCCAAAGCAGAGGGAAAAGTGGTGCCCAGGTCTCAGGAGTGCCCCTGGCTGAGATGAGCTCAGGGAAGAAGGTGAGCTGTCACAGTAGCCTGGGACAGGGACAAGCAAGAACAGGCTGAAGACCTAACTTGTTTTCCCCCTTCATTCTAACTGTGGGAACAGCTGCTCTCTTGCCTGCCAAGAGCTCTGAAGTACTATTCCAAGCTTTTTGCATCTCATTATTTAATTTATTTATTAAAGCCTGATGGGGGAAAAGGGAGGCAAAACTTGCTCAAAACATTTGAGTTTTATTTAGATTAAAACAGGTTGTTCAACTGGCTTAAATGGTTCCACTAATTACAATTTTGTTTAGAAAGAGTAGAAGCAGGTCTCTGTTTTCAGTCCTGCTGCTGCAGAGCTCTTCACTTAGGGGTGAGTTTCTCATCTCAGCAAGTTTAACAAGCAGCGTTTAAAGCACACGGCAATTCCCAAACCATGAAATGGCATTTCCCAGGAAACTAGTCAAGTTAAAATTGAGCTGTAAAATTAAAGCCCCTTTACAGCTCCCCATTAGTTAAATATTACAGGTGAGGAAGCAGCAGCTGGCACAGACGCAGCATGAGCACTGCCCCAGTTAAAGGAAAGCTAATGGGAGTAATAGAATCACAGAATTACTGGGGTTGGAAAAAGACCTCCAGGATCACCCAGTCCAACCTGTGACCCCTCCCTCCCCCCACCTTGTCAAACAGCCAGAACGCCGAGTGCCACATCCAGTCGTTCCTCGGACACCTCCAGGGTAGATGGAGGCTGCACCACCTCCTTGGGCAGCCCTTTGCAAGGCATGATCACCCTTCCCATGAGGAAATTCCTGCTGCTGTCCACCCTGAGGCTCCCCTGGCCCAAGCTGAGGCCGTTCCCTCTCCTCCTGTCCCTGTTCCCTGGGAGCAGAGCCCGATCCCCCCGGCTGTCCCCTCCTGTCAGGGACTGGTGCAGAGCCACAAGGTCCCACTGAGCCTCCTTTTCTCCAGGCTCAGCCCCTTCCCAGCTCCCTCAGGAATTCTCCAGCCCCTTCCCAGCTCCCTCAGGAATTCTCCAGCCCTTTCCCAGCTCCCTCAGGAATTCTCCAGCCCCTTCCCAGCTCCCTCAGGAATTCTCCAGCCCCTGCCCAGCTCCCTCAGGAATTCTCCAGCCCCTTTCCCAGCTCCCTCAGGAATTCTCCAGCCCCTTCCCAGCTCCCTCAGGAATTCTCCACCCCTTTCCCAGCTCCCTCAGGAATTCTCCAGCCCCTTCCCAGCTCCCTTCCCTTCCCTGGACACTCTCCAGCCCCTCCAGGGCTCTCCAGAGCTGCCCCAGCACTGGAAGTGCCCCAGCAGTGCCAACAAGGGGGATGGGCACTGCCCTGATCCTGCTGCCACCCCAGAGCTGGCACAGCCCAGGGGCCACTGGCCCCCTGTCCACCTGGGCTCATTGTCCAGCAGCTGTCACCAGCACTCCCAGTGCCTTTTCCAGCCCCTCTGCCACCTGGAGTGCTCCATGAGGTTCCTGCAATTCAGATGCAGGACTCTGGCCCTGTTGACCCTCAACTCTGTGGTCGCAGCTCATCAGTCCAGCTGCCCAGATGCCTCTGCAGAACTTCCTGCCCTCCAGCAGACTGACACTTCCACAGAATTTTGTGTCATCTGCAAACTTACTAAGGGTGCACTCAATCCCCTCATCCAGATAATCAATAAAATATTAAACAGGACTGGGCCAAGACTGAGCTAATACCTGTTAGTGTCAGCTCAGCTAACCCTGACCCGAACCCTCCAAAGCAAGGAGGACAAGCAGCATTTCAGACATTTGCCATCAACTCCATCACAAATTACATGATTTTTTTTTTTCCCCTCCCCCTCTCCTAAATAACTGTCTGGTATTTTAGAGACAGAAAAGACAAGAATTGATAAATACTGAATGCTCACTTTTAAGATCTGGACCATTAATTTCAAAGTTTAACTCAAGTCACCATTTTCTATGTGTGGGTAACAGCTTTAAGGCTGAATCCAAAAGTCTTTCATGGGCAGCAAACACAGAAAAACCTTGAAAGCCAACAGGGCTTTACAGCAAAGACAATTATTAAACTTGCCCACAGGACCTTTCACAACATCCCCTTTAACATCAGAGGGAAACAGAAGAGTCTTACACAGTTCATACTAAATTTGCTGCTGCTTTGGAACCCAAATAAATTTAGTTACTATGACACATTTGCTATCCCAGTGAGACAGAGGATTTCATGGTGTTAATGTTGGTTCCATAATGACCAATAAGTAATGACCTCACAGACAAAAGCCATGGCTGATGCATTTATTAGGAGTTTGGTCCGAGCTGTCTCTTGCCTGTGATCCTCACTGCTCCATACTGAGCCAAAAAGCAGACATTTTCCCAGGGCTCTCCATCCTCTTTTCTCTGGAGACAAAATTATCTCTACATGAGCAGTGCTGTGACTTGTCAATAAGCACAGGCTGCTCTGCCAGACGAGCCTGGAGACTCCCAGACCTCACCCAGCCACTAATTTGCAGAGCACTTTGCATCCTGCCTATCCCAGTCACGTTTCCACAATTCCCTAACACAGGGGTATTGGGAAGAGGAGGACTTTATGAAAGTCTCAGTGTAGTGAAGCATTACATAAAAATTACATGGTAATACAAAACTTTTGCAAGGTTATTATCAGTAGCCCTTGAGCACTGCATTAAAAACATTCACTTTTTAACCCCCAAACCAAATCAAAGATCATTTATGTAAATAAATGGGGGGAAGAGTAATTTGCAAACATGCCTTGAAATTTTATATAAAAAACTTTAACATCACTTTTACACAGGTTTCACCATTCCACACCAAAAATACAATGTCCCACATGAGGTTTTTATCTGAATTTTTGAAATCATTGAAAGATACAATGGCTGGAATTAGTGATTCGATCCTCTAGGCATAAACTTTATCACATGAACAGTGACTACACATCACACAAGGTACCAAAACTGGGAGAACAGAATTTCCAGCAGAAAGCTGGAAACATAAAACTTTGTGCTTCAAAAAGACAAAAACAAACAAACAAACAAACAAAAAATCACATTGAAAGGAAGAGGAAAAAAAAATTACTTCCTGCAAGTTAATTTTATATAGAGAAGAACATCTAAGAAGCCTTGTGAGGCTCCCAAAGGGTCATGATTGTCAGGATTCATCAACCAGTGGGTTTGGGGTGAACTTCAGCTCACTTCAGCTCCAGACAGAAAGGAGAGGGAGAGACCCGCCCCAGCCAGCTCCGCTGTCAGCGGCTCTCCATGAGAAGTGATAACATACACACATTGTTTTGCTCAAATTGATTCCATTTGAGGCTCGTGTTCTATATTAAGAGTGTGACAAGCCTTTACATATATAGTTAAATTATAATATAAAAGTATTTTTTCCATTTGAGAAGAAGTTGACATGGTGACATTTAAGAAAAAAAGCATCCACCTGCTGGAGAGCAATGTGTAACCAAAAATAATAACAAAAAATATTACTAAAACAACTTAATATGTTTTTAAAGGGAAGATGGCATGACAAAATGTTTTGCAATTACTGACTTCCAGTTTCTAATCTGAATAGATGTCACTGGGTTGTAGAGGGAGAGATGCAGAGGATCATGGAATGACTGGTGCTGGGGTGAATCATCAACATCTCTGGATTGACCGTGAGGACTTGTTCCATTTAAAAATCACCTTCAGTAATTGAAATAGTAATTTCAGTTTAGCACCCATGAAGCACTGTGGAATGAACACCACCAGGTTCTTAAACTGGCAAGAAACAGCTGCAGGCCAAGAGCACTTGCTGATCAACAGGTATAAAAAAGTTAAAGAGAAATGACAGCCAGAGCTCCTAAAACTAAACCAGAAAAATCCTCTTTGCAAACACATGATTAAAAGGAAAACAACTGAGCAGAGATTAATGATGTTACCCAGGAGAACGTCTACCGGGGCTTTGAACCACAGTATCATTTTTCCTTCTCCTCTCTGCCTTTTTCCTTTCCTCGCATCATGCTGACAAGTAACAACCATTCAAAGAACCAATTACTGTTTCTGGGTCTTTTTTTTAATATAACTTCATCTTAACAGGCTTTTTCTGTAAATCCCCACAAGTGCAATACCACCTCAGCCCCATTCTGTCACTTCATTCCCCCTGCTCTGTCTGAATGACGGTGTGACCTCTGCACCCAGGCTCCACAGTGACATCATCAGTGATGTAAGAAGTGTGCATCACTTTTGCCAGGTCTTGAATGAAAACACTAAATCAGGTTCCAGCTCCAACTTCCTACCCTCTTCCTTTCTTTCACAGTGTGAGAAACACTCACTCACCAATAAAATTGAAAGAGAACAAAGTTATTAAGCAAAACTGACTATCAATATAAACATGGCAGGTGAGTCAGGTGCATCTCACTGAGGAGGCACAACCCTCTCCTTAAAACATACAAACCTTTATGGCCTTCCCCAGCCGGGGGGCGTCCCTGTCCCCTCTCTCACTGGCTGGGTATTCAGGAACCTACATTCTTTCTGACCACCTACTGCACTCAAACCAACACCTTCACTCTCCCCTTTCTCTCCTTCCCAACAAACATCAGCTAACTCCCGCTTTTCCTCCCTGCCATGCTCCCTCCCAAGGCCTAGCCTAGTGCTAGCTACATCTTCACCTACATGACTTCAAGTGTACAATCTTATGGCTGAAATAAAACATTATTTTATCTCACAATAGAATCATGAAATGGTTTGGATTGGAAGGGATCTTAAAGTCCAGCAATTCCAAACCCCCACCATGGGCAGGGACACCTTCCACTATTCCAGATTGCTCCAAGCTCCATCCAACCTGACCTTGGACACTTCCAGAGATGGGGCAACCACAGCTTCTCTGGGCAACCAAAAAGCTTCTTCCTTATATCTAACCTAAATCAACGTGGTCTCGGAAGTCATTCCCCCTCAACCTGTCTCTCCAAGTTTACATCTTTCTTCTCAGCTCCTTTCTGCTACTAGAAGGCCACAATTAGGTCACCCCACAGCCTTGCCTTCTCCAGGCTAAATAATCCCAATTCTTTCAGCCTTTCCTCACAGGAGAGCTGCTCCATCCCTCTGACCATCCTGGTGCCTCCTCTGGACTCACTCCAAAAGCTCCAGGTCTTTCCTGTGCTGGGGGCTCAGAGCTGGAGGCAGCTCTGCAATTGAGGTCTCACCTGAGAGGGGCAGAATTGCCCCCCTTGGCCCCTCTTTTAACCCTGATCCTCCTGTTTAAGACCTCACCAACTGCTCTCCTTCCATACCTGTAATATGAGAAGGAGCCTGATTAATTCTATGTCAATAGAAATGGCAGAATGGAAGATAAACTCTGCAGATTTCTGGACTACTGCACCTGAGGTGGAAAGCTCTATATAGGTCACACAGTGCAGTCCAGCTCTGGGTGGTGCCATTGAACCGAAGAGGCTTCAAAGCCCAAATTCTAGTTATTTATCTCTTACAGGTACCTTCATCCTAAATGATGCTTCTAAAACATCCAATACACATATATATTGTATTTTAAATAGTATCACTTACAAATGGCAAATCTATCTAGCAATTTCTGTCTGTGTAGTATCATTCTCTCCTTTAATGCATTCCTAAATTTTGATCTCATGGTCAGAGTGATGGGTCTGAAGATAGCAGATCATCTTTCGCTCCAATTTTTTTAATCACTATTCCACAAACCAAAGACTCAACTAATGTTACTTTCTATGACTAGCTCTTCACCTTCTTCACCCTATTTTTAAAACTGCTCTTAAAAGATTATCCATACAGCTGTGAGAAATCAGGTTGTGATTCATGTCAATCAAATAGCACTCACCTGTCTGTGTGTGTGTGTGAGCAATGTGGACAGAGAACATGGGATTATTATAAAGAAGAGTTTTAAAAATTAGCTAAGTAAGGCATGGAAGTGGGGTTTAACAAGGCAACTATGAAACAGTAGGCTTTTAGCTAACAGTTTGTTTTAACAATAAAATTGTAATTGTTTGCAAGTAATTAAAATTACTAATTAAAAGCTTTAAACTACTTTGTAGTATAAGTTTCAAACTATCCTTTGTAAATTGTCTTTTTGAGTACAGAAGAATTTGTAATCACTTAACAAGGGGAAGTAAAACCAATATGAGCTGAAGATGCTCCTAAAGAGACATTTTTAACATGCTGACTTTGGGTTTTGTAATAACTAAGAAAGGGAGCCCTACAAAAGTCATTTATTGAGACATGCTAAGAGACTTGAAAAATATATGCTGACTAACAAAATATATACGCTTGTTTAAGTAAACTGTATAACCAAAAATAATGCTAAAGGAAAAAGATATTTTCAACAAAGAAGAATAGGAGGCTGGAGAGACATGAGAAGACCATCTCAGACCACCTCGCCGGCAGATCTTCAAAAACCACTTGTGCTGATTATGAAGAAAAGCAAATAGAAAATAACTAAAAATTTGGGGAAGTGAAGTGCCTAGAAGGGTATAAGAGACTACTGCTCAGGAATTGAATTTGTACGTACTCCGGTGCTGGCTTGCCCACTTTTTGCCAAACACAAAATTAATAAATTGCTTAATTTGAAAATGGAATAAAGGAATATGTACCCTCATTTATAACACACCTGCTCAAAGGCAAAATTCAATTACAATTAGATGAAGAAAGTTTTAAAAGCAAATTAAGGATATAGAGGATACAATAAAACTTCTGAAAATCTAATCAAAACATTAAGATTAAAAGAGGATCAATGAAAAAGGCAGAAAACCTCATTTGAACCAGTGAACGTGAATGCCGCCAGTATACAAATAATCATGGACTATTTTAGGGGCAACACAATGCAAATGTTATGACTAGGAGTCCTACACACTCCCTTGGTACACAGAAGTAACACAACATGTACATGTGTCCCATGTTCTCACTTCCAATGCTCGGCATGGGCTCTGCAGTTTAAAAGTCAGCTTGGGAAAGGATTCTCCATTCTCCAAAAGCTTGGGGTGGAAACAGGTCTCTAAAAGCACATTCAGATTGGGAGGTAAAACTCTGATGGCATCAGTCTGACAGTGCCCAGCTTCTCTCTGCAGGGGCTGCAATGTACCTCCTTGTACCCAATCAATTCAGCATCATAGCTGTCACCCACTTCATAAATCAGTCCTGTAATTCTATCCTGAATTATTTCACTTGTAGAGGGAAGTGTTCTATAACCCTTCTGAACTGAAATGTCAACAAAAACACAGCAAACAAGTTAAGGTACAAACCATGACTGTAAAAAAACCAAAATCTAAAAAACCCCCAAACCAGACCAAGTGATGCACAGCAATTTCCCTTCCCCATTCTCAATCCTGTTGCAGTTCATTGCCACTAGTTTGCTGTGGATATCACCAGGAAGCAAGGACAGCAGGGAAGATTGCTGTACTGGTTTTGGCTTTATTTCCACATGCAATCACACAATATCCTGAGTTGGAAGGGACCAACAAGGATCATTGAGTCCAACTCCTGACTCTGTACAGGACACCCCAACAATCCCACCCTGTGCTTGAGCCCGTTGCCCAAATGCTCCTGGAGCTCTGGCAGCCTTGGGACCATGACCATTCCCCAGGGAGCCTGGGCAGTGTCTGACCAACCCCTAGGGGAAGAACCTTTTCCTGATACCCACCTAACCCTCCTTAACACAGCTCCAGCCATTCCCTTGGGTCCTATCTCTCATCACAGAGAGCAGAGAACAGTTCCCTTCAGGGGGAACTCCAATTCACGGTGAGCTCTGATCTCAATCTCCCCTTCTCTTCTGCAGGAATATTTCTGAAGTTGCCTTGGAATAATACTGCAGGTGGCATATTGCCACCATCTACCTTTAGTTCAGTGCCCATTTAGAACAGACACATCCTGTGCAGTCTATGGATAGGGTTCCTCAAAAGGCAACTCATAACAACATTTTATTTACATTTTTAGATCCTAAGCGGGGTTTAATTTCAAAATCCCACACCTGAAAAGCTTGTGTTCAGTTTACTCTACATGTCAGGGAATATATCACACAGCACCAGCAATGTTTTAAGATATTTTACTGTATAATCAGTAAGACCTTTGTTATGAAGATCAGGATGAGATGATACATAAAATACTTCATATTACATATATCAAAACTACTTTGTGCAACTATTCTACTCTGCTGATCTGTCCTTTCTTCGCCTTAGCCCCATTACTTAAATAGAATACCATATATTAAGGAACATAAGAGGCATACACAATAATTACTTTGACTCCACATCTCAGACATCACAGAGTTTTACCTACACTACAAATGTTTTTACACATACTACGTACAGAAGTAGCTGCCAAAAGAAAACCCATAAAGAAAATTTAGAAACCTACCATTCCTACTGTTTTCACTCCTCACAGACGTTACAGTGACACACAAGTCACTGGGGCCAAACTTTTCCAGAGTTTGTTTTTAAAGACCTAATAATGAACATGTACAACTTACAAAAAAAAGCTTATAAAGATGCGAAGTCATTAGAGGAGGACCTCTGTTGAAATGCAAGTCAGTCTTGGTAGAGAGAGATATGTGCATGTGTATGTATTTTACCACATTAAATTATAGCTATCTGGCACTTTTTAAAATTTAATTGGAGATTAAAGGGAAAGCATCTCACACCAAGTCACAGTCCTCACCTGCTGTTAATCTTTAGCAGATCAACAGCCCAGCCCGTCAAAGGGCTTCCAATGCTCAGTTTGACCATCAGGAACGGCACCTTTTAACTGCTCTGATCACATGTTTAAGTCAGGAGAATTTAAAAACTTTCCACAATGCTTTCTGACCTCAAAATGGGGGCTTTTTCTTCTTCAGATATGATAGTTACGACAGATCATCCATAGTGGTTTATCTCCTCCAGCATTGATGGGTAGTAGCCTTCAGCTACCTACTTTCATAATTTCAGTGTGAATTTGCTCCTCCTGGTCACGTCAGTCAAAAAATCCTTATGTTACATGACGCTAAGGAAACATAAATTTCAGTTGCATCTATAGAATACTGCTAATCTCCTTAAACCGGAACAAAAAGATTTCATTCAGTGTAGACAGAAGTTGATTTATTATTTATTGAACTCACTACAGAAAAGCAAGACAGCCTAGAAGCCCAGAGAGCCCCACAAAGCCAAGCCATGAAGGGCTCAGGCTTCTGCAAATTTATAAGTTTAAATCAACACAAAATACATGAAAAATTCAAGTGCAAACAAAAATCAATAGACACACACATAGTTTTCTCCTACAGAGCTGCTTCTTCAAACCACAGGTAAAAGCAAGGAACCCTATGGACACAGGCAGTCAGAGTTGGGGTTGATTCAGCCTAGACAAAACTCCAAGAATAAATTCCAGCACCTTGCAGTACCTAAAAGGGCTCCAAGAAAGCTGAAGAGAGACTTTGGACAAGGCCATGGAATGACAGGACGAGGGGGAATGATGTTCCACTGACTGCGGGCAGGGTTAGATGGAATACTGGGAAGATATTCCTCCCTTTGAGGATGGTGAGCCTCCAGCACAGGTTGTCCAGATCAGCTGTGGCTGCCCCATCCCTGGAAGTGTCCAAGGGAAGGCTAGATGGGGCTTGGAGAAACCTGGGATAGTGGAAGGTACCTCTGCCCTTGCAAAGGGTAGAGCACGACAGGCTCTAAGGTTCCTTCCAACCCAAAACAGTCTGTGTTTCCATGAACTAGATGTATGGAGTCACATCAACCTACAAGAAAATGGGAAAGACCTCCCTCCATGTTCCCTGGGAGAACCTCCAACCCAACCACAGTGCCTGATCTCACTGGCACTGGTGAGCCTCGCGGAGAACCTGTCTTACCACACCTCACTGCTTGAGGAGTCCAGGTCTACAATTACATAGGGTAAACCACTATACTTTCTTGTCTGCACTCATATTTCAATCCCACCTGCCTTGGGATACTGGAAAATCACTGAAATTTAGACAGTGGGAATATAGCAGAGGATGTCTCCTCCAGCACTGTGTCCTATCTAATGCATACACATCTCGCACTGCAAGCAAGGAGAGCTCAGGCACAGAAGCCACTCTGATGCCTCAACCAGCTTTGATCCAATAACACAATTTTCACATAGTGATTTCTTGTCTTTCCATATCACATGACAGATTTCCATAAGTGCTGAATAGAGAAATTAAGATCACATTTAAAGTCCCTCATTTTTGACACACAATATCCTTTTTCATCAGCCTCAGTAAAGATGATTTAGGCATATTTGTAGTAACATTAACCACATTTCTTCTGTAGGGCAGTATTACTCTCAGAATAGACAACTGAATACCAGTTGCCATGCAAAACTGTCATTAAAATATGACTTTCAAACCTCCAAATTCCTACGTAAATAGCATCATCAGCAGAACATCTTTAAACCATATAAATAATTTGTCCTAAGTAATTGATAAGGAAAATCAACCAAGGGGATTAGATGATGAACTGTACTGATTCCTGAAGTCTGTACCCATCTGTTCTCAAGGGAACAGTAAAGGCTATAAAGTCATCTCAGCTTTTCCAGCTGGACCACACATACCTGTTTCTACCAGAAATCCAAATCCCCATCCTCTCACATTTAAACATCACACTTGCACAGAAATTGTTACTGCACCATTCACATAAGGGAATTCTGCCGATACTGACATTTGCCTGCTGTCCCAGAAATTCTCATCAGCTCAGGTACTGAGAAAAGCTGGAAATGATCCACAAATTACTGGTTTACCATGCTTTCAGTAGCTCTGAGTTTTCTTTGGGCTCATCACATAAATTCAGATAAAACAAGTTAACAGACTATCAGCAGTATCCACAAGAAAATTTAAAATTTCATCAATATTAGTATGGTTGTTTCAGAAAAAATGTGCATAGGCAGGAAGTCAAGTCCTGGTTTTGACTTTGAACCACATCAACACCTCCTCAAAATGATTCATCCTCCAGAAGCTGAACAAGGGCATACTTAAATACCCATTACTATTCCCAAAATGAAACCCAGTAACTTTAAAAGAGTCACTGCAACCTGTGCAACCTGTGAGAAAGACACCAACTGACCGAAATTTGAGCTGCCTGTTATGTGTTTCAATGTAATAAATCAATCCCTAAACAAAAGTGCACTAACACACTGTCAAAAACAAGGAGGCAGCAACTATATATAATGCAGATGCAAACAGAGTGTATCTTGAACAACAAATTTCAACTTTTTCTATAAAACTAAAAGCAACTCACCCTACAATTCTGCCTGTTCCTGATCTCTCCTTAAAAAAAATTACAATTAAAATCACCAGTGACCTCAAAACTAATTATTTCTCACTACGTTATCTGGAATTCAATACTTTGCTTCCAGCAAGCCAGCAACCTCAGTGTAAGCTCACTATGTGTTTACAGTATTATACTTCTTTCTAGCAGCACAAAAATCCTTAATAGGAAACAATGCTGGAGTTTTCCCTGTTTTGTTTTTTTCTCTTGTAGCACTGGCCTGTCCAGTCAGGACTTCAGTTCCACACTACTCTGCTACTCAGGTCTTGCAAAGGCTGGAAGTCTTTGCAGCATCACCTTTGATGATTTCACAAAAGATCAAAGTATGTAGCAAGCAGACACCAGAGATCTATGCTCTGAAATCACTATAAAATTAAATTACACTCTCCATTCTGGATTAATGGGAGATTGACTGTGTCAATTAATCATTAAACAGGCAGGTGCACAACTCTGGCCGGAAACATGCTGCACCTTGCTGCAAAAAACCTTCAAAAAACCACCTTGAAAAGTTCACATTCTTGATTGTAACAAGCAATGAAATCTAAAAGCTGTGCTCAGGATAAACCTGTTTCATAGATTTTCCCTAGATAGGGCAATTACATTCAAAGTATCTGGGAGCAGTGCCATGACACCAACACGTGGAAAATGACCAAACAGTGGAAGTAAAGAGATAATGACGCAAGCACAAAGGAACTGAGGGGGAAAAAAAAGCCACTCAATACACAGCTAATCCACTGCAGGAGTAATTTTTTTCATTGCAGTGACTGAAAACTAAACAGCTTTTACTCACAAAGTAATTGGAGACATGGTTATTCCTTCCCTTTATCATGAAATAATATTAAACCCACCTGTATTTTCTGAATGGAAAAATAGCTCTCACTTTCTGTATTTCAGCTTATAAAAGGAGTTTACAAAAAATGCTAATTCATCTGCGCCAAGCTTCTCATCCTTTGAGTAGACAAGCACCACCTTGGAGACAGATATTAAATTTTCAGTCAATACAAACACTAATAAGAAACTCTTCCAAAGAGTGTTTTCTAGCACAACTTTCCTTATTTTGTTTCCTTTCAACTTACAGAAAATAGCAAAGGAAAAAAAAAAAAAAAACCAACGGTTTCTGAAAATCAGGAAACAGAGGGCAAAGGGAAATAAAAAATCTGGGATTTTCACAGCTGTATTTGTACATCCTGCGTAAGTCTATGTAAAGCTGAGCGCTGCTCTATCTAATGGTAAAGGTCATCATGGGTAATTCTTACCCCAAAGAGGATATGTAACACCCTGTACCTACATGAAGCAACAACCCCCTGTTTAAATTTTTGCAACACGCACTGAGCATACCCAAGATGAGTTTGTGTACAGCAATGCTTTTACTTCTGCAGCTGTGAGCCTAGCAGGCACGGCAGGGAATAAAAGGTAGTTCACACATTGGAAAACCCTTAGCTGGAATGCCCAGACCACCTCTGTCAGCATGGTATCCCCTAAACCAGCTTAATTCCACTTCTGCATTTTCAGGGAACTGAAAATTCTGAATCTGGTGATACCGCAGGAAACTTGTTTTACCAAGTGAAGCTACAACCAGAAATGTTATCCAGATCCTGGGGTGCCCAATAAGTACTTCTCACAATCTGTTCTGGAGATCAGCTGCTCCTCTTTAGCAGGAATATCACTCAGTTCGTCTGTAAAAACATTTAAATTCTTCATCATGCAAGATGCACTAAGACGCTATTATCAGCCCAAAAGACAGAGTCCATTTTCTTTAAATTATTCTCCAAATCCCCCACTATGCCATTGTCCCAAATTTAGGCTATCAGATTGCTACATAAAGCTTGTTCTGTGAGCAATTAAGGGCTCTTAACAACCGTAATGATGTCACAACTCTACAACGAGGACAGAGCCCTCACGTTCTGAATATCTCAAGCATTTCTCATTCCTCGAGCCCAAACCGTGCCTGGAATCATCTGTATGCAGGACACATCCACCAAAACCTTGACAAGCAACCTGCCTCCCCATCAAATAAATATTTCTTGTAGGCAAAGGGAAGAAAAGTGACAGTCTCAAGTAGATCTAAAGGAACTTCTGCAAGGATCAGCCATAAACAAAACAAAGGAACAAAAGCAGGAAATAAAAAGCAAACATCGTAACTGCTCCAGTGTTTCGGTGATTAAATGAGTATTTTATTCAAAACCGCGCACAAAAGGAAATTATCATCTCTGTTCATTGCTGCAAAATTGATTACCAGATATTCTAGCCCTGCTTCCAAGATGCTGCAGTGGTTTAATGGGCAGATGTGAGCACATGGCTGTGCAAAAACAAAGAACTGGCATAAAACTGCTGTGGTTTCTCTTACGGTGAATTCCAGTTTGGAGCAGCTCCTCCTCCCCCAAAACTACTTCACTTACAAAATCACATCATTCTCAACCCCATCTTCTGCCTGTTTTACTCTGTTTTTACACTATGCTTTTGTCTTGGTTTAGGGACAAATTTGGGAAAAAAACCCTGAATGGGATCCCTCCGGGAAGCAAACCCAAGTGGCCCCTCCCTCCAACCGGTCTGGTAAAAAAACTCCTTTGGAGAAAAGTGGAGAAAACTATTTTACTTAACAAACAAGGTGCATACAAGTATAAAGAATGAATAATAGGAAACAATAAAACCTCCCGTTCTGGAGTGAGATGGTAAATTGAGAAAGTCCTTGCCGTGGGTGGAGCTCGGCTCTCTCTCAGTCTCTCCTCAGTCCCAGTCCCTCTGGCGCTGCTGGAAAATGCCGAGGTCCAGGCTCCAGTGGGCTGCAGGTGCAGCCCCCAGTGCTCCCCTGGGTTTTCAGTCCAGAGCAGGTTTAAACAGTTCCAAGAAAAAGGAAAAAAAAACAGTCCAGGGAACTTCTCTGCCCTAGCTAGCTGAAACTAACTAAAAGCAAACAGTTCTCTGTCCTGCAGTCTCTCCAAGTCTTTCCAAGCTTCCACTGAACACCACATCCGGAGAAGAATGTGGAGGAGTCAGGCAGTTTTCTCAAAACAAACTCCGCGCTTCTCCTTGCTCTTAGAACCAGTCTTAAAGGTACAGAACTCAATATACAGCACAAACAGAACAGATGATTGGGGATCCAAGCATCATAAAGTCACCCTAGGACAGTTTTAGAAGATGAGATTCAAAAGCTCCTACTTGCTGGGAATATTCTGAGTGCAAGAAAAAAAAAAAGCAAAGCTTGTCCTGGTCAAGAACATAATTACAAGTGCTGTGCTTAGAACCTCAAATCAGAAAAAAATCCTTCAAGGAAACGGTTCAAGAAAAGAGGACCCACGGGTATCCTAAATGAATACAGTAAGACAACAGCTTGGTCAGCAGCAGCATTAGCTAAATATAGAATAGTCAGCATGAATTTCATAGACATTTAAGGCACAGGAATCTCAGAGTTTGAAACTGGTTGCTCACAAAAACTTCTGAGGAGCAAGCCAGGAAAGTCAAATCTATCACATACATTCCAAATATTATTTAAATTTATCAGGACACAGGATAAAAGGATTGCCAGTCCTAGATTTTTTTTTTTTTTTAAATTAAAGAAAGCAACTATTATGTGTGAAAACAGTGCTAATCTCAGTCATTTTTTTGGTATTTCAATGTAAGCTATTAATGTTAAATGCAAATTGATGAAGATAGCAATAAATAGCTGGTTGGACCTGAGCTTATTTTATCAGTTGCCAGGAGAGACTGTGGCTGCCCCATTCCTGGAAGTGCTCAAGGTCAGGTTAGGCAGGGTTTGGAGCAACCTGGTCTAGCGGAAGGTGCCCCTGCCCATGGCAGGGGATTAGAATGAGAAGAGCTTTAAGATTCTTTTCAACCCAAATCATTCTGTGATTCACTTGCATCCAAAACAAAAGGAACAACTGAGACTGAAATACTGGAAAAATCAAGAGAAGTGCCAGACAGCTGCTAAGGAACTCAGGCATGTATTCCGTGATACTTACAGAAACAGAGAAATGAGACAAATGGCGACCACTGCAGATAAGGAGGTGTTTGTAAGTCTAAGTCAGTGATATGTCCCTGGATTTGGCAGGCAGAGGAATGTTATTCTTTATCTGCTCTGCTCCAGGAGGTCTCATGCTCAGACATGCCCAGCAGGAAGACAGGAACAGGACAGGACTTACTCCTCTCTCTCACACACAAAATGTTCAGTAATTCCAACAACTAAAGCTCCAATAGGGAAGGCACTGGATGCGTGTGAAGCAGAGATGATGGGGAGGATCCAGCACAAGCTGGTTTGTCTGACTGCTCTGAATTTTCCACTACTGCCGCCTTACTATAAAGCAGACTGAAAATAAGCAGTGAGCTTATTGCAAACATTAACAAAACCGCCCGCAAGTCAAATATTTATGCTGCTCATTTAGTGCACGGCAAAAACTGCAGAACAACTCAGATATTTCAAAATACTGGATTATTTCACAGGTGAAGTTTTGTTCCTAAAACAAAGTGCTAGTAAAATATGAGATTGTTCAATAAAACAGTGAGAGGAGCAATAACACAGAATTCAAATTAAACATTAGCCATGAGTTTCTCCATGAACAGATAATTTAAACAGAATCAAGGAATGGTTTGGGTGGGAAAGGACCTTAAAGACCATCTAGTCCCCCATCCCTGCCCACGGCAGGGGCATCTTCCACTAGACCAGGTTGCTCCAAGCCACAAGATATATAAAATTTATATATTATATACATGTATGGATAGACAGAAATACAGATATGCACACAAAGATATACACACATACATCCAAGAACTGAATAAATGCATATAACTGTCCTTTTTTTCTTAGTTAAAATTGATGATGTTTAAGTATTTCTTCCTTGAATAGCTTATTCTTTTTTAACAGTGCATAGTGTTTGAGTGAGCCTTTCATTAAGCAGCATGGAAGAGAAGATCATTTTAATGCACAATAATATCCTAATGAAAAGGGAGAAACAGAATGGGGATCAGGAACAAATGCAGCCTCCAGATCTAATTTGAGCACTTAAACAGATTTGATTCAATTTGCCAACATCCTTGGATCTATTAAGCAGCCTCCTGACCTTCCTAAATGTACGAACTGCCTCAGGTAGCTTTTTTAAGACAATAGTTTGTATTTAAGCTTTGGACCAAAAGTTCCTATTTATTTAACAAAGAGAATTGTGACCATTCTTTTCCAGCTCACAGCTCTCTCAGGCTGTGACTTACACAAATCTAGAGATGAAATTCCTCTTCCATGTAATATTCTTTGGCCAAGGACACCCTATTATCACCAAGTCCTTCATACCATTTAATCAGCAATACATAACTGCTCCCACTATATTAATTAAGAGGCAGTTTAAAGGATACACTCTAATCTTTTTTTTACTTTCCAACTGTCAGGTTGCATGGTTAAGTCCTGCTTAGTATTTACCATCTCCCACCACAAAAAAAGTATTACCATGACAGGAGCACCCGCGCCTTTGCACACAAAATCCATACTCCTGGAATCATTTGGTACTTCATTATATAGTCAAAATATTATTTTCAGCTACCTTCATACATCAAACTGCCCATCAGTGAGCCTACACACACAATCCACATACACTGACTGTTCAAGGGGTCAATCATTATCCTGAATTTGTTAATCCAACCCTTTACAATCTCAGGACAATAAATCTACATGAACCAGAGGTCATTTCTTGCCCCGTGCATTACCTGCCTTGTCTGGTGAGGTGTGGCTAAGGGAGCTGGGGAGGCTTATCCTGGAAAATCTCAGGCAGGTTAAAATGAGAAGAGCTCATTCTCACTCACTCTCTAAAACTCCCTGACAGGAGGGTGCAGCCAGGGGGACTTGGGCTCTACTCCCAGGGAACAAGGGACAGGACCAAGAGAAAATGGCCTCAAGCTGCACTTGTGGTGAGGGGTTAGACTGGATACTGGGGAAAATGTGCTCATGGAAAGGTTGGTCAGGCACTGCAACAGGCTGCCCAGGAAAGTGGCTGAGTTCCCATCCCTGGAAGTGTTCAAAAACATGTGGATGTGGTTAGTGGTGGTCTTGGCAGCGCTGGGGAGCAGCTGGACTCGATGATCTTAGAGGGATTCTCCAACCTTAATTCCATCTGCTAATTAGGCAGCTGGCTGACAACTCAGTTTAGGCGGGATAAGAGGTTGTGCCACACTGCAGATAGTGCTTTGAAGAGTCTGTTAACCAAGTGTGCAGCATCTTTTTGATTGTACAATAATCAATGTCGCCAATTTCACTCTCAAGTTCTGAGCTCCCAAGCTCCCACTGCTCCAAATGTTATCTCAGGATGCTGCTGCAACTCCGGGACCAGGGAATTTCTCATCCCTCCCAGCAGAAGCTCCTCTCCTGCCCGAATCATGGCAGCTCAAAGCCCACAGCAGCCTCCAGCCAACCCAGAACCCTCTGCAGGTTTGTACTGAAACAGAAGGCATGAGCACATCAGGCATATTCTGTATTTTCTACTTCACCTTCCATTAACACCAAGATGTTTATCTTTGAACAACTACAGTGATTGGTTCCACATCTTAAAGAAAAGTCACCTGAAGTTCTTCCTAAATCGGCCTTCTACCTCTAAAGAGCACCACCTCTCTGGGGTGTGTTACTTACACATCTAACTGCAGTCTAAAAAAAATATTTCCCAGGGAAAAAGGGAAACAATATTAGCAGACTGCAACTCAATGCTACAATGTTCATCCTTCACTGCAAAGGCAATGAGATGTGAGAGATTAGTAGGTTAGTGAAGCCCAAGGTGTATCTTTACAATGTAAATCAAAACAGTCAAGGCCACAAATATAGTCATCATATACATCTAGATAACATAGGATGATTAACATGTAATGTAATTACATCTCTCAGTCCAGCAGATAAGCACATGGAATATGCTGCACTTAAAAAATAATTTTCACCTGCTCTTCTACTTCCCATTTGTACCGACAGCATTTAATAACACATTAAGTCCTTTAAAGCTAAACACTTGACAACCGTGAACCCCAAAAAAAAAAAAACCTCCTGCAGAGACAATTCTGACAGGAGACAGAGCAAACTCAAGGCATGTGAAAGAAGACACATAACTGCAAAACACTGAACATTGCTTGCTTGCACTTCTCAGAGCTCCAAGTTCAAAAACATTACTAGAAATTTCAACTCCTTAATACTCTAATTAACAGACAAATAAACCATCTACAGATAAAAACATGTGTTATATTTTCAGGCAAAATTTTAGCCTAGGATTATATTGGAGAAAGAAAAAGGACGTTTTACCAAAACAGGCAAGAGGATAAAAAAATGAGGTTCCATTAGCAGCGAATACATACCAACTCTTTTCTTTACTTGGCATTACCATTCAGAAAGAAGCCTCTCAGATACAGTCCCCTTAAACCAAAAATTTCCTGTTTCTCCAAGAAAGGAACAGATATGAGGCTACTCCTTAAAGCTCTCTCTCAGCTAAAAGAAAATGCTTATCATGACAGTGGCAAAAAGACATTAAAATGGCAGATTTGAACTTCCAGGGCTTGCCTAGCCTGGAATTGTTTCCATACAAAACCCCTTTCAAACTATTTGCTCATCTAGAGACTGTCAATAAGTATGAATAAAAAAATTAAAGTCTTTTTCTTCCATGAGTTCAGGTTATACAGACAGTTACCCTCCTCCCAAATCCATAAGGAACATCATCAAAGGGTGCTTGGTACTTTCAGTAGCTCCCCAGGAAAGCAGTCACTGCCTACATCATCCTTCTTTCCCAGGAATGAGCCCTGCCAGGGAATATGCAGACACACAGTGGCTCTCTCACTGCCACAGCTGACAATTCCAAGGCAGGTAACCATCTTACAGAAACCCTTGCCATAACAAAGAAGCCAGGGAGCACTCCTAGCCTATTCCCATGAAGAATTCCATTTTCACATCCAGTGGGATACACTTCAGATACACAACACAAAAAGAACTGGCCCCATCACTGCAAAAACACACTTTCCATCATCACACAGCCCAAAAATCATTGTCCTGTGGTTAGTGTACTGTGCAGACATCCCTCATTCCCCCACGCAGTCGTTTGCACATGGCCTGGACCACTGCAGAGCCAGGGGGTTCCACTCCCCTGCCCAGAGCCCTTCTTTAGCCGTTTTTTTTCCCACAGAAAAAAAAACAACTCAGAAGCAGCAGGACTCTCCCAATACCCTGTTCTGTTCAATCCCCTCCCACTGCCGAGTCTTGTCTCCCCACGAGCCTGGGAGCTTTCTTCCACCAGGCTGCTATTCCCACTGTACCTCCCCAAGCATCAACAGCATTACAGCTCCAGAAGATGAGCCTCACAAATGCCAGCCACTCCCATAAGGATATTGCTTCTTTCCCCTGCACATACCTCTCCTGAAATAACCTTTAACCAAAACCAGCACCTGCTGATCTGTCAAGAGGAGCTTCCTTAACTCCTCCCCAAGCACCTCTAGAGTCTCCACCCAGCCCTAACGCCCACTTGCACGCCCTTCCCCTCCAACCTGTTCTCAGTCTGATCTAGTCCCACCTCCACACTAGTCCTTCTCCCCACGCAGGAACTGGCCCCACCTCCACACAGTCATCCTCTGTTCACTTGCTCCTCACTGCTCCCATCTGCTTCCAACTCCAGCCATATCTACACAAAAAGCCACCTCCATTCATCCACCATCCTAAGACTTCCATTTATACAGTCCCCAAACCTAATTCTACTGCCAAAAAATATCCCTCTACCTACACCCCTCCAGTCCTACTTTCTGTTCAGACCTACTAAAACTTAAACCAAACATTTTCCTGGCTCTGTAATCCATCACACACACAGACCCACACTGATCCAGTGCCCTACAACTATGTCCCTGCTCTTACACAGCCCCTTAGAGTCACAGTTATACCTCTGCAACCCCAGCCAAACGACACCAGAAATTCAGCCTCCTCAGAGGTGCCTCACTGCATTATAAATATCCTGTATTCACCAACCAGGGCACTCAACATCCACCTCCCATTGCTCCCAGACCTCCCTCAGGAAGACCCAACCACTCACCTCCTCTGTGTACCTCCAGAGCTAGCTTTCCACACTGTCACCCCATCACATCCATACTGCTGTCACCCCCAAGCCTGTTTCTGCACACCTACCTCTCCTTCTGCATCTAAATCCCTTTTGTCCCCCTGCATGGCTCCTGCCCAACCCTTTACATCCACATTCCCCTGAATCAGCCCCACACTCACGCCCTCACTGCCCAGAGACCCAGCCCCCATTGTCTCTAAACATGCTCCTATCCTGCCGTAACACCTGCATCCTTACCGTCACCTGGACCTGTCCCTCGCCTTTATTCTCACCTGGACCTGCCTCTCATCTTTACCATCACCTGAGTGTCCCTCACTGTTCCCTTGACCTGCCACTCACCTCTGGTGTCTCTCCCATCTGCCACTCACCTTTAACCTCACCTGGTCCCACCCCTCACCATTACTGTCACACAGCCTTTCCCCTCACACCACGACCCTACTGCCCTCACTCATCCCTGGACCCCCCTCAGCTCCCACCCCCTTTGAGTGCCCAAACCTGCTTCCCGTACTAACCTCCCTATTTCCCTCAAGTACTCCTTCGGGCAACCTGACCCGCGCCACCGAGCCGCTGCTGTGTCCCCTCCCTTCTCCCTTGCCCTGTCTCTCACCCCCACCCCGATGTGGCTGCCACACACTCCCCTCCGTACCCCAAGCCAGCCCGACCCCCATGGACCAAACTAACTCCTCACTCAAACCGGCCCCTCAGCCCTGAACCAACCTTTCATCCCCGTACCCCAAACCTAACCCCTCACTCCTGAACCAGCCCCGAACCCCAAGCCAGTCCTGAACCCCGAACCAACCCCGAACCAGCCCCTCAACGCCCGTCCACACCGACCCCACACGTCCCCGCGCTCCCTCCGCCACCCCAGGGCACGTCCCCGCCCTCCCGCCCCGCGGGGTCTCACCTGAAGCGCCCCCCGCAGTGCTGGCACTGGTCACCCACCCAGCCGGGCTGGCACTCGCACTGCCCGGTGCCCGGCTGGCACCGCCCGCCGTTGGCGCACGGCTTGTCGCATTCCTTGGACACCGCCACCTCCTCGCCGGCGGCGGGGCCCAGCACCCACAGCAGTAGCAGCAGCGCCATCAGCGGCGGCGGCGCCGGTGCCGGTGAGCTGCCGCCCCGCCTGCCCGGTGCCCGCCGCGCCATCTGCGGCCGCTGCCGGGTCGGAGCGGGGCGGGCGGGGGGCGGCGGCACAACGCGGACCATGGGCCGCCGCGGGGCCTGCGCCGAGCCCGCTACGGTGGCCGCGAGTGGGGGGGGAACTGAGGGGGCGGGTCAGTGACGTCACCCCACGGCCATGGCGGCGGGGAGGGGCCAGGGAACCCGTCACGGGATCGGTCCACTAATTACAATTTTGTTTAGAAAGAGTGGAAGCCGGTCTCGGTTTTCGGTCCTGCTGCTGCAGAGCTCTTCACTTAGGGGTGAGTTTCTCATCTCAGCAAGTTTAACAAGCAGCGTTTAAAGCACACGGCAATTCCCAAACCATGAAATGGCATTTCCCAGGAAACTAGTCAAGTTAAAATTGAGCTGTAAAATTAAAGCCCCTTTACAGCTCCCCATTAGTTAAATATTACAGGTGAGGAAGCAGCAGCTGGCACAGACGCAGCATGAGCACTGCCCCAGTTAAAGGAAAGCTAATGGGAGTAATAGAATCACAGAATTACTGGGGTTGGAAAAAGACCTCCAGGATCACCCAGTCCAACCTGTGACCCCTCCCTCCCCCCACCTTGTCAAACAGCCAGAACGCCGAGTGCCACATCCAGTCGTTCCTCGGACACCTCCAGGGTAGATGGAGGCTGCACCACCTCCTTGGGCAGCCCTTTGCAAGGCATGATCACCCTTTCCATGAGGAAATTCCTGCTGCTGTCCACCCTGAGGCTCCCCTGGCCCAAGCTGAGGCCGTTCCCTCTCCTCCTGTCCCTGTTCCCTGGGAGCAGAGCCCGATCCCCCCGGCTGTCCCCTCCTGTCAGGGACTTGTGCAGAGCCACAAGGTCCCACTGAGCCTCCTTTTCTCCAGGCTCAGCCCCCTCAGCCCCTCTTGGTGCTCCAGAGCCTTCCTCAATTCTGTTGCTTTCCTTGGGATGCTCCAGCCCCTTCTCTGGGTATGCTCCAGTCCGTCCTGCATTGCGGGGCTCGGGACTGCCCCAGCCCTGGAGGTGCCCCAGCAGTGCCAGCAAGGGGGACGGGCACTGCCCTGGGATGGAGCAGCCCCGCGCTGGGCTCCGATGCCCCCCATGGACCATGGAGAGAGGTTGGCTGTGTGTTTGTCACACCAGCATCCCTGGCTGTCACCCTACCCCAGGTGGGCCCAAAAAGGCCCCCTCAGAGGTGGGGTTGTGTCCCCCCTACCTCGGGAATGCCCACCAGCCACCCCACACACTTCGAGTGTGGGCCTGCGGTGTGGGGTGACCTCCAGGCTGAACGGGAGGGAAAAGAAAGCATTCAAGGTGAGGCTGACTGGGGCTCTGGGCAACCTAGGAAGCAATATGGGAAGAGATTATTGCCTGGAAGGGTGTAAGGCCCTGGCACGGGTTGCCCAGAGCAGCTGCGGCTGCCCCATCTCTGGCAGTGCCTAAGGACAGGCTGGACGTGGTTTGCAGCAGCCTGGGATAGTACAAGGTGTCCCTGCCTGTGGCAGGGGGTGCAATGAGATGATCCCTTACAACTCAAACCACTCTGTGATTTTATGATTCTAATTATGTAAGCAAAAAAAGAGGATCTGAAGAAAAGTATACCCTCTTACACTGGAAGGCAAGCTAATGATCTCCAAGGATTTTTGGGCCTTAATTTGTAAAAGCAAAGACCTGAGCAAAGGAGAATAAAGTTAAAAGTCACTTCTGAATTTGTGGGCAAAGCAGCAAATTGTTGGACACATAGCAAGGATGTCCTTTGCAGCAGGAAGGGTGAACATTTCAACCTTTAGTTTTTAGCTGAGTGAAAAAGACGTGAGAGAATTTGGACAGTGTTTGGAGTTCTTGGGTAACTGTTATGTTTGGTTTGTCTCTAGCAATATGATTGTGTCCGGACTTACACAAATTGTTTTGAGTGAGGAAAGCTGTCAACAGCTGAGAATTTATTATTAAAAGAAAAAAAAAAAGGGGGAAAGTTACTATTCACATTTTTCCCTCCAAAAGGGTGACCAGGGTTTAGGTGCAGCAATGCGTAGACACACAGCAGTCTGGGTGGAAATAGCCAACTCACCATATTTAAATAGTTCATTTGTGTTTAGAAATTCAAATATTAGTTACCTGTCAGAGGGAGGTTGTCAGTGGGAGCCTTAGTGATTTCTATGTGAGTTACTAGGATAATGAAGGGTGTTGAGCACATAAGAAAGAAAACATTCTAAAGAGGTTGGTTTTTCCTGTCAGTCAATTATCTCTACCAAAACCATTGCTCAGAGATTTTGCCTTTTCTGCTTGAGGCCTCAAGAAGGCAGATGAAATCTTGGGTTTAGTTTAAAACTGCTTGGTAGGGCTAACTTGGTATTCAAAGGCAACATAAAACCAAAAAGGTGTGAGTGATGAGAAATAGGTTGCAAATCCCTTGTAAGCTATACAGAAATGGAGGCACAGAGAAGTTATTTCTGTATACATCTATATTCCTGGGACACAGACAACTGCAAGCATGCCCTGAATCTGTGGATTCAGTCATTTCCCAAGGTGCTGCCAGAAAAGCCAGTCTGGCTCTGAGAGTCAGCCAGCTCAGGATACAGGCAGTGCATGACACTGCTCTCTGGATTGCCACTGTGGCGGGGTGACCCTGGCTGGGCACCGAGTACCTCCTAAAACCACTCTTTCTTACTCCCTTCCTCAGCTGGACAGGGAAAGAAAATGAAAGGCTCATTGTTGGGATTGGGGCAGGGAGAGATCAGTCACCAGATTGAGGAAATCAGTTTATTACTAATCAAATCAGAGTAGGGCAATGAGAAATAAACCCAAATCTTAAATCACTTTCCCCCCACCCCTCCTGTCTTCCCAAGCTCAATTTTCCTCATGATTCTCTACCTCCTCCTTCCAAGTGGTGCGCGAGAACAGGAAATGGGGCTGTGCTCAGTCCATCACACATTGTCTCTGCCGCTCCTTCCTCCTCAAGGGTTGCACTTCAAACACTCTCCCCCTTGCTCCAGTGTGGGCTTCCCATGGGGTCACAGCCTCCTTCAGGCATTCCCATGCTCTGGCATGGGGTGTCCTCGAGCTGCAGGTGGATCTCTGCATCCCCATGCCCTCCACGGCTCCATCAGACATGGAGGGAAGCTCCAGCACCTCCTCACAGGAGCCACCCCCTTATCAAAGCCTTGTCACCCTACCCAGCACTGCCACAAAGTGCTGCCAGCCCGAGTTGCTCCCACCAAGTGATACCAAAAGGTTCCAACCAGTGGAAGTGGTTGTGGCATGGCTCTAAAACACTGCATGGATTAACCAGATGTAGCCAGCTCAGGGCTGGGGTTGGCATCTACTGCCAAATATTACCCCCATCCTCTACTTTGTCTCTCCTCCTGTCTGTGTTCACTTGCAGTTATCACTGATAACAGTACTTATATTTTCACAATATCTGCTTCCCCCTTTCTTGCCAAACATAGCTCGCTGTTGCACAGAAGATAGAAACTAAAAACATTGGGGAAGGGTGCAAATAAACTTGGAGAAATTGTTCCCATCCATAGATGTCAGTTGAATTTCTCTTCATTGGTGTCAGATTTAGCAAACTGCTTCTGTGCTCTACAGTTTATGTGGGTTTTTATTCACCTAGTCAGACAAAGCACAAGATGCCATCCATCCTTGGATCTCTCCCCACCCTTTTCCCAACAGTAGTTCCTTAAAAGTTATAGAATCACAGAATGGTTTGAGTTGGAAGGGACCTCAAAGCTCATCTCATTCTAACCCCCTGCCATGGGCAGGGACACCACCCCTTAGAGCAGATTACTCCAAGTCCTGTCCAACCTAGCCTTGAATGCTTCCAGGGATAGGGCAGCCACAACTTCCCTGGGCAGCCTAGGAAATGAGCAATTCAAAAGGTTTTTGCAGTTGGGGAATCAAAAGGTTTTCTACCAGATAACTGGAATTATGAGACCTGTGGAGTGGTTGAAGGTTGCTTTTTATCAAGCAAACTTTAAATCACTTTTAAAAGGAGTTAAGAAGGATCATCCAGTGAATGAGAACAGGAAGAGAGAGTTCTGACATCACAATAAACCAACAGCCCAGCTAACAGAGCATTCATCAGCTGCCTGTGGCCAATCTCAAATACTTGGAAGAAGAGTAACATCTGTGAGTGTTGCGCAAGAGAGGAAATCCTTTCCTAACCTTGTTAGTGATCACACTGCCCTCCCTGGCACTGTCTGCATCAAATATTAACTGCAGGAGATAATTATTGTTATATTAACTGTTTTCTGTTTTCATTTTAACATGCAAAAAATATTCAAAAATGTTTGGGGTTTTGTTTTGGTTTTTTGTTTTGGGAGTTTGGAGTTTTGGTGGTTGGTTGGTTGGTTTTTGTTTTGGTTGGTTTGGTTGGTTGGTTGGTTTTTATTCACAGGCAACTTGCTGACATGAAATATCATTTGGAAGGAGAGGAGTTAGGTTAACCCAGAATTATGACTGAGCTATTTTTATTCCAAATAATAGATGTACCAGAATGGTTAAAACACCCTTTCTTGGCAACAGGCACAGCAGGACAATGGTTTTTGCAAACTACAGATAGGGAGGGGATTGCCTTGAGGAACGAAGGGCCTGGTGTATCACAGCTGAAAACATAACAGCATCAGAGCAACACTTTAGTGACTGATCTCTGCTCTCTGGTGACCAGGGACAGGACCAAAGGGAACAGCTGAAGCTGTGTCATGGAAGGTTTAGGTGAATATTAAGAAAAGATTCTTCCCCCAGAGGGTGGTCAGATATGGAACAGGCTCCTCAGGGTTTGTGGTGGCCCCAGGGCTGCCAGAGCTCCAGGAGCATTTGGACAATGCTCTCAGGCACAGGATGGGATTGTTGGGGTGTCCTGTGCAGAGCCAGAAGTTGGACTCGACAATCCTTGTGGATCCTTTCCCACTCACGTTACTCTGTCCATGATATTCTATGACTAGCACAAGTTTATGCAGTATGTGAAATAAACAACCAATTCAACAACCATTTCCATGGACATTGATTTTAGACAACTATAAAAAAGCACGTACAACAAGCAAGTACCACCAGCACTGAATTAGGTCTGGAATGAGGAGTTACACTCACCTCTGGTCACTCTTGCTGCCAAACATTTATGGCCCCATCTGTTGTTGTTATGTGTGCAGTTGAATCCATACTTACTCAGTACATATTTGCTCTGTATATAAGCCAAGTTACTACCCACTTCATATGCCCAATGACAGGATAGCCGGACATGCCAATTAATGAATTGGCCTCTGGGGTGAAATTATGTCTTCATTAAGAAGATTTACATTGATATTAATAAGGTCAGAACATCATTGCTGATGGCTGAGTCATGGCTGAGCTGGGTATCACAGGCATGTAAACAGTGGATCTGTCCTACGAAGTTGGTTCAATGGCATGTTTATAAAAATGGATAAAGTCATGGTGATATCAGAGGTCAAAAATCACATGAAACCATAAGCATAATGCGGCATTGTATAGGCTTTTTATCTGCTGTTGAGATGAACTCACAGGAGTCCTGAACTTCAGAAATAAATCCCTAGCCAGGGGCCTGGAAACAACTCTTTCCAATTATCTTGTAACCCAGCATCGCTAGTTTTTCTACTCCTCACCCAGTCTGCTGTTTCCACCCATTACAACCCCTGCTGACATTGCCAAATCCTCAGCACCTTGCACCCTGTCTCTTCTGTTGAAGGTCCTTCCATTTTCCCCAAAACTCCTCTCTCCTTCACCTCTGAGTGCTTCACTTCTGCAGCACCAGTGAAGTCTGAATCTGAACACGATCACACCCAGACTAAAATGTATTCACTCAAGATGCTTGTTTGCTGCCTGTGGAGGTGTGTGAGGCAACTCTACACATAAAAACTGCCATGTGGTCTTATTGAAAAATCCCAGAATGGTTTAGGTTGAAAAGGGATCTTAAAGACCATCTTGTTCCACCCCCTACCATGGGTGGGGACACTGGCCCAGACTGCTCCAAGCCCTGTGCAACCCAGCCATGAACACTCGCAGGGATGGGGCAGACATAGCTTCTCTGGGCAACCTTTATGAGAGCCTCACTACCCTCACAGGGAAGAATTCTGTTACTACTACTACTCTAACCTGCCCTCTGGCAGTGGGAAGCCATTCCCCCTTGTCCTGTCATTCCAGCCTTCTTGTTCAAGGTTTCTCTCCAGCTCCCTGGTAACCCCTTTAGGCACTGGAAGGTGCTCAGAAATTTCCCTGGAGCATTCTCTTCTCCAGGCTGAACAACCCTTCCTTCAAAACACTCACTGGGTCATATGAAGGACTTGTTGTTTTTTTTTTTTTTTTTTTTTTCTTCCCCTCTCCAGATTTCCTGCAAACAACTCACCCTTGTTTTGTTTCGATTCCTTTGATCCTGTCCCAGACCTCACACTGGCACAAGTCCCCCTCACACCAAAGAGCTTTTCCACCCAAGTTCCCAAGCTAATACAAATGTCAGGCACAAGTAAGCACAGAAACCCTCTATTTTCTACCCACCCAACTGGAAATTCTGCTATGAGCATGTTTGACAACAAAAATCCAATTATTAAGCACATTTAGGTATAAATTCAGAGTTTGCTAGAGGTCTAGTTTGAGTTCTCTTTTTCCTTAGATGTGGATGGCTAAAGATCCTTTGAAAAAGTGCTTAATAAGGGCAGAAATACAGTAACTCAAGTGCTGCCAGGAACAAAGGTCTGAGAGATTTGCAGGCACAGTAATGATGAGTAGCAGATTAATAACTACATCTGCACAGTTGCTTTGGATTTTTAGGACAGGGGAAAACTATTAATAAAACTTTATTGAAGCACAGGAATTGGGAGAGAAAATGAAAAGCAGTGCACTCTTCCAAAGCTGTTGAGGACACAGTGGTTAGTGAGACCGTGAAAACCTTGTGTGGACTTGGGTTATGTGCAGGGCCCTGGAAGAACTCCAGTGATTAGAAAAGTTTGGGGTTTGGTTTACCATGTAATTCAAAATAAACAGTATTTCATAGGATTATAGAATGTTTTAAGTTGGAAGGGACATTGAAGATCATATGTAGAATCAGGAAGGCTTCTGGATCCATCCAGGTTCAGCAAAAAGCATCTCAGTGGCCAAGTTAATTGTAGTGCATCTGCTCTGTCTCTTTCTTACAGAATTTCTATTTTGAGGGCATGTGTTGAAAGAGATTCATGGAAAGATTTGACCCATTTACCTCCATCTTATTTTAGGGGGAAGATGTATCAGCTCTGAAGAGCAGCATTTGGCCTCAAGTTGGGTAACTAGGAAACCAAGGTAGCTCTTTGGGAAAATGTTGATTTATATAGCCCAGGTACTAAAGTTAGGGCCAGAGCTGGGAAGTGTGGCTTCCTGCTCAGAGCCATAATCTCTGCAAAACCACTCCTCCAAAGTCCTGGCATATTTTGAGATAACCTGCACCTCAACAATGAAAATCAAAGTATTGTATAAAGAACAAAGAAAGAAAAGGGAAAAAAAACAGAAAAATCATTTCAGTGAGCCATCTCTGACATATTTTTTGAAAACTAACACATAATAGTGGGAAAAAGCCAACTACATGCTCAAACCATGATATCTATAAAAAGAAAGGCTGTGTTTGCAAGCAACTCTTCTGCATAGACGAATCATCCACTTCCACCAGCCTGCTCTCTGGAAGGAGCATATGAACTACAACAGCCTTTTTTTCAGGCATGGAGCAAAGTCCCAAGTGTAGCAAGTAATTGAAAAATCGTTGACCAACAACAGCAAGTTAGATGCAGTCAGGGGAGAGCCTGGATGCGATATAAACAGCTCTGTCTCCCTCCTTCCTTCCTTCCTTCCTTCCTTCCTTCCTTCCTTCCTTCCTTCCTTCCTTCCTTCCTTCCTTCCTTCCTTCCTTCCTTCCTTCCTTCCTTCCTTCCTTCCTTCCTTCCTTCCTTCCTTCCTTCCTTCCTTCCTTCCTTCCATCAAGGAGCCCAGCAAGAGGATAACAAAAGGTATTCGGAGTCACCACCATAGCTTGGGATAATGTGGCCCTCCGCACATTCAGCTCAGGGAAGGGACTGAAAACAGAGGAGCTGCCAGCATTATTCAGGGTGTTCTTGGGAGGAGAAAAGGGAGGCAAGACAGTTTTGTATATTCAAAACCAAACCCCAAACAAAACAGCAAAGAGAGGCTGCACATTGTTCAGGGCCATGCTAGATGTTCTGCGTTTCCCATGGAGAAACATCTCTGCTGTGTCTGATCACAGCGACTCCCTGCTCTGATGTTGGGGCTGGGGGAGCAGCTGGTCCCTGTGGTGGTTTGATAGAACAAGAGCCCTGGCAAGCCCCACAATGGGTGCAAGACTCACTCTAACACCATCCCAAGGGTGCAGACAGGCAGGCAGATGGCACCACATATGTTTGAGGAGGTCTCATCTCCCCTAGAGAGATTTACTGATGAGGAAGAGGAGGAAGGGAAGGACTTGCTATTGCATTCGTGCCTCCCCATCCTTTCCTCTTCCCCAACTCATTTGCAGAGGCTCCAGAAGTGCAACTCTTCCTTGCCTCAGCCCTTTCCATTGGCAGTTGAGCAGTGCTGCCCAGCCCTCGCCAACACAGCTACAACGGAACATGACTGCTGCCCTTGACATGCAGCCTAGCACTGGCTGACTCATATCTGGGGTGGAAACACCTTCCCCAGTCAGTCCCTGGTACCGCCGTTCCCGTGGCATTTTTCACTTCCTGGGAACAGGCATGGCCCCCTCAGAGAGACTATGGGGAGGTCAGGCACTGCTCCAGGGATGCAGGTGTGTTTCCAGCTGCAGCACAGGCAGACTGTGCAATACCCAACCTCTGCTGGGTGCAATTCCACTACCAATTCTCTCTCTCTCTCTCCCCTCTGGCTCACATATCAAGTTGCTTTCTTCCAGCTCTTGAGAGAAGTGTTGAAATAGTATAAACTCTCTGGGAGAAGATACTGAGCTCTGTTTTCTCAACTGCTTAAAGCCTTAACCACCTTCCCTGGCTACAGCCAGGGAAACAGCAGTGGCAGAAGACACCAGCCTTGGGCTCCAGGGTTGTTTTGGTGACTCCCTGTGAAAAATCTCTGCTGGAATGTACACCTGCATCTTGCCAGGGGATGAAGCAGGGCTGGCTGAGGTTGCTTGGGCACCTGCCTCTTGGCTGAAGCTAGTCTCAGGAGAGCCACTCCTGATGAAGATCTGATGTGGCTGTACATGAAGACATGCTGTTAAAAAACCAGTCAGTACAAAGTCCTTCCTATGGTTGACTCCTCAATGTTCCTGACAAAAACAGCCTCAGGACTCCACATCTCTAGCTCCATGGAGCTCGGGCTGGTGGTCTTTCAGTGCTGTGCTGTGCTGCTGATCTACCAGCTCCCCGTTAGCTCTCAAGCAGGACTGGAAGGAGCTATTGGAAACATGACTTCATGCTGTAGAAAAGAGAAACCATCAAAAAGTTACAGACTCTGAAAGCATGTCCAGAAAAGGGAAGAGAGCTGGGGAAGGGTCTGGAGCATGTTTGATGGGGAGCAGCTGAGGGAGCTGGGGATGCTCAGCCTGGGCAAAAGAGGGGGCACCTTCTTGCTCTCTGCAACTCCCTGAGAGGAAGGGGCAGCCAGGTAGGGGTTGGGCTCCTCTCCCAAATAACAAGTGACAGGACAAGAAAAAGCTACCTCAAGTTGTGCCCGGGGAGGTTCAGGTTGAATATTAGGGAAATTTTCTTCATGGAAAGGGTTGTCCAGCCCTATATTGGCTGCCTAGGGCAGTGGTAGAGTGTCCATCCCTGGAGGGATTTAAAAGACATGTCGGTGTGGCACTTGGTAACATGGGTTAGTGGTGGCCCTGGCATTGCTGAGGTAGAAGTTGGACTCAGTGGTCTTTTTGGTTTCAAACACTTTTCCAATCTTAATGACTCTGTTATCCTGTGAAAGCACAAATACCCTCATCCTGACACTTACAAGAAGAGAAAAGCCTTTGGGCTCTACTCCATCAGTAGCACATTGCTACTCAAAGCTTATTGTTTTTCATACAACCCCCTCAGTGGTGATGTCCCTGAAGTTTCTTGCACCTTGCTTGCTCACAGCCAGTCTTACAACAGATACTGTTGTAGCAGAAATGCACTGAATCTGTGGCTGAGGAATGGGAATTATGTGTTACATGATGTTGTCTTGCATTTCATGCATCTCATCCTCGAGATGTCTTGCAAACTGCACAGCACACCAGTACCATAAAGCTCTAGGATCTGGACCATTGCCAGCCCAGCTCTGGAAGAGCTTGCCTGAAGGGAGCTCCAGCTTCATACCAGTCGAATACCATCAGCTATAGGAGAGCTGCTCCTTTTACTTTGTAAAGTACTTCACCTCTGCTCTGGAGACAGGCTGCTAGAGTTGCAATTGTTCAGCCTGGAGATGAGAAAGCTCCAGGGGGACCTTTGAGACACGTCCAGTGCCTGGAGATATTGAAGAACCATCTGGATGCAATCCTGTGCCATGTACTCTAGGATGACTCTTTTTGAGCAGGGAAGTTGGACCTTTTGAGCAGGGAAGGTGACCCACTGTGGTTGCTTCCAACCTGACCAATTCCAAGTACTCTGTGAATAAAGGAGCTCCAAGAGAGCTGGAGTTGGACTTTGAAAAATGGCCTGGAGTGACAGAAAAAGGGGAATGTATTCCCACTGCCATAGAGCAGATTAGATGGGGTATTAGGAAGAAATTGCTCACAGAAGCTTTTGCTGCCTCATCCCTGGAAGTGTTCAAGGTCAGGTTAGATGGGGCCTGGAGCACCCTGGTCTAGTGGAAGGAGGTGGAATGAGATGGTCTTTAAGGGCCCTTCCAATTCAAACCATTCTGTGATTCTATGATTCTATAAGTAAAATTAGTGCTGGAGCAGCAGCATTCAGCACTGAGTGACCTGGGTGGGCTGCTGGCTTCCCTGAGTGAAGTTATGCTGGTTTAATTCAACTTAATAACTAGCTGGGGACTCTGTTGGCAGAACATCTGCAAACCCTGTTGTTCAGCCATCTTGGACTAAATTAGTTTCCTTAGCCATGGAATCTCTGGGACACAGAGCCTCACAATTATAGAAAGTTTATGAAACTATACTTTATCCAAACTTTTATCCATGGACTCATCATTAAGAGAATGGCTGGTCTGGCTGACTTCCATGGGAGGGAAGGGATGTGTAGTTAAACTGGTGCCTGCAGCTGAAGAAGAGGGGAACTTCCCCATGGGCTGGTCTGTGGCCTGTTGAAACAGCACACAAGGAACTTGGGTTTTGGATTACATCAACACATTTTGCTTCCTCCTATCGTGACAGGCCAAACCAGTAAGAGGTACTGATTTTACACTGAAACCAGTTCTCCAAATACCTCTCCAAAATAGCTGGGCAAAGTATAATTGGGATAATAGAGCCCAGGATAATAACAGTGTTGAAGCAGGTATTTTGCTAGAGGTTGCATGAATAGCACTGGAGAGTAGGAAATGCCTAAAAGAGGGGAATGGACATACAGAGAACCCACAAAATACAGGGGTGAATTCTTATGGATAAAGAAAGCAGAACTGTGGAATCACAGAAAAGTTGAAGTTGGAAGAAATCTCCCCTTCCAACCCCCTCCGCATCCACCAAGCAGCTCAAACCACCTTGGAGAAATATTTGGGGCTTGAACATACATGACTAGTCAGCACCTCTGAGCACTAAACCAACATTAATAGTTTCATGCAACTTAGCTGCAGTACAGCTGCCGATGCATACATATTAACATGGCTTAACAGGGGATTAAACCAATTTTAGGAGTAAAAACCTTGGAAGCATGTTTGTTCTTCCCTTGGTAGAGATGGTGCATCTCCATCAGGAGGAGTACCACCAGGGCATGGTGGCACAGAGGGGAGGAATAAACTGCTGGGAGCAGGCCTTCAGCAGCCTTTGCCCCACTGGGTAAGTCATTGCAAAATCTGGGTGCAAGGGCAGAGGGGTCATGAGGAAAGGGAGAGAGAAGTGAACAGAGTTGGAAACAGATGCTACCATACAACTGTTTTGTGTAGGATTTATGACAGTTCATGGAGTCGAGGCAAGGAGGGACCATCAGCTCATGGAGGCTGACTTCCTGTATTTTGGTTCCATCCTGTTGCCTTGGGTGCAGACTGTACTCCTACCCCATTCACAGTCTCAGAGGGTCTCACATCTCTGGGTTCCCAGGTTGTGCTGGAAAAGCTTGGCTCTGTGGCACAATTTGGGGTGATGACTACTGCAATTTGAGCCCTGTGCAGCTGTTCAAGGAAGCAGAACTTTTGGCTCAAGAGGGAGATTGCTGTGGAATCCCTTGGGAAGAAAGTTTTTTGTAATAATCCAGAAAAGTCTGGGGCTGGATTTAATTTTTTTTCCCCCCAGTTTAAATAAATGTGGCTTAAATGTAAAATGTTGTGATCTATGAAATAAATACAGAAGTTTTTGACATTTCTTCCACTGCTTTGAGCTCTCCTCAGCATGATCGTGTGAGCGTCCAGTCTGAGCAAAGACAGACAAGGAGGAAAGGTGGGGGGCAAAGGAATAGGAAAACAACACCCCCAATTCAGCACAACTGCAAGTGCAGGTTCACAGCTATGGGGAGATGACAAGACACTTGGCAAAACAAAAAATGCTGGTTTAGAAAGAGTGGAACTGTCTTGTGCAAACTCTGCTGAAAGGATCTACCCTGAGCACACAAAATTGGCTGCTGCTGTTTTTAAGAATGCAGACTGAAAACAGAGCAGGCTCTTCCGCAACGAGACGCACCCCAGGGGTGTCTTTACAACAGGATTGCGTGTTTCAGAAATAACATTGGATAGAAGCATTATCTGGGAATCTGTGAGTCAGCTAGTGTTAGGTACTGGCAGATAAATATACTAATAAGCATGTGGAATAATACCCACCTTGAAGGAACAGCCTCAGCTGCTGATTTGGCCAACATGTTTGCTAACGATGTGCAGAGATTAGCGTTAGGAAGTCAGGGTTAAGTCCTGAACAGTCAGGGAGAGCCAAGAAAATGCATTCCTTGGTTGATCTGTGCTCCAGCAATGAGCAAGTGGTGATGGCCTTTCTGGAGCCTCAAATGCCATCCATGCTCCAGGCCAGAAGTGCTGCATGGGCTACAGGTTACTTGACATTTTATGGATAGCATTGCCTCTGTCCCAAAGGCAGCATTAGGCCTGTGAAACTAGCAGCAACTGGAAGATGCTTAGATGAGATTTCAGGAAGAAATTCTTCCCTGTGAAGGAGGTAAGGCACTGGTACAGGTTGCCCAGAGAAGCTGTGGCTGCCCCTTTTGTGGAGTGTTCAAAGCTAGGTTGAAGCAACCTGGTCTAGTGGAAGATGTCCCTGCCCATGGGAGGGGGTTGGAATGAGATTCTCTAAGTGCCCTTTCACTCCAAACCATTCTGTGACTATGTCTTCTTCTGAGGCAGTCCCAGAGGTCTTTTCTGTAGTCAGTAGAGAATTGATCACAAGTCTCCTATGTGGAAAGGCTGAGGGACTTGGGATTGTTCAGCCTGGAGGAGAGGAGGCTCCAGGGAGACCTTATTGCAATCCTTCAGTGCTTCTAAGGAGGTCTGTAAGAAAGATGGATACAAACATTCAAAGCAAAGTTTGTCTTTGAACAGGAAATCAAAACTGTGCCATGCTTTGTTCTGCAGATGAGTGTGAGTGAGTTCCAATTGTCTGTTGTGCTTGGAAAGCCTTTAGAAGCCCAGGAGAGAGTACACACCACAGGGCTGCAATGCAGACACCCATGTACAGCAGCTCAAAAAAAAAATCTGTACATTTATACAGTTCATAGAATCCCAGAATCATCTCATTCCAATCTCCTGCCATGGGCAGGGACACTTTCCACTAGACCAGGGTGCTCCAAGCCCCATCCAACCTGGCCTTGAACACTTCCAGAGATCCAGGGGCACCTGGACACCATCTCTGGGTACCCTGTGCCAGGGCCTCACCACCCTCACAGGGATGAATTTTTTCCCAATTTCTCCCCAGTATCCCACCCAACCCTGTCTTCTGTCAGTGTGAAGCCATTCCCCCTTGTCCTGTCACTTCAGACCCTTGTCCAAGTCCCTCTTCAGCTCTCCTGGAGCCCCTTTAGATGCTGAAATGTGTTGAAAGGTCTCCCCAGAGCTTTCTCTTTTCTAGGCTGGACATCCCCAGCTCTCCCAGTCTGTCTCCAGAGTAGAGGGGCTCCAGCTGGTAACAGGCATGTTAAACATCCTCATACATGTAACAGATGTGTTATCAGGGCCTCAGCCGAGATCCGAGGTTTGGTGTGCAGGATGTCAAACAAAATATGTTTCCTGCAGGAACCTCAGAACTGAGCAGCAGGAAGGACGTGGCCAATGGAGGAGCCAGGCAAAGAAGGTGAGAGGAATGATGAGCACAGAACTGAAGATTTGTGATTTTTGCAGACTCCAACAAGAGGTGACCTTCCAGGCACTGTGGGGTGCAGTGCATGGGCAAGATTGAGGAGCACCTTAAAGAAAAAGTATGCAAAAATGTCAGATTCTGGTGGCAGCAAAAGGCTGCAGCTATATGGGGAACAGAGTGACAGTTGCAAAGAAGGTGCTTTGTTTGATGCAGGCTCGGACTGTGAGGCAGGGGAAGGATGGAGTCACAGGAGCAATGTGTTTGAGAGCTGAGCTGGGAAGATGATCCCAGCAGCAATGGAGGAGTACCAACATGCTTTCAGAGAGGTGTCTTAGGTAACCCAGCTCCTCAGATCACCTTTCAACCCTTTGGCTCACACAGAAACCTCATGGCCACATAAAGTGTCTCTTTTTCACAATGAGCCCCATTTTATATTTTTATTATTCTTTCATTCTCCCTTTGCTTAAAAATTAATGGATTACCTTTGGGGCAAAATAGCAAGAGAGAGGGGATTCACCTGCACACAGAACTCAAGGTAAAGAGTGAGGAGCACAAAGGGAAAGTCACTTTGTGAAGAGAGGAATTATGAGTGGGAACCAGGGGGTAAATAATGGGAATTTTCATGCTGGAGTAATTTTAATGACACATGACAAGCATCTTGCCATAATTAAGTGCTAAGAAATAACAACCTACCATCAAGTGATCACACTATAGTCTCAACTGATCGTGTAGCAGCCTCAATATCCATGGTGTCAAACCAGGATACTCACAGGAGGGTTAATGAGCAGTTAAAACATGAAAGCTCCTCACCAGAAGGCTTTCTCTAGGAAATGCCTGCAAGCTCAATTGTTTGTTACTTAAATAAACAGAACAGTATTGTTGTATATGAACATTTTTATATTGTCTTATAAAAATGTCAGAATAAAGGTGAAGAGGAAGTATTTTACAGCAAGTATCCAGAGGCAAACCTGTTTTCTGCATAATCTGCCACAGCTTTAACACCCCAAACTCCCTAATTTGCCTACAGGTACTATGCTGTGATCTGTGCTTTCTGACACCATTTTAGGAAGTCTCCTGCCCTGGAGAAGGGTTATTCCGTAAAATCATGGAATGAGCCTTTAAGATCACCTAGGCCCGAACACCTGCCCTGGGCAGGGATGTCACTCATTTGATCAGGTTGCTTAGGGCCCTTGATTTCTTCTAAAGCTGTTTTGTGAGGGATGTTAATATATCATTCTCATTTCTATATTCTTTTTCCTGGTGTGAAAATATCTTCACCTTCTTCCGCCCAGTCTTACAGAGCATAACAAACTCCTGGCTGATGGCTAGAAAGTTGCAGAAACTTCTGAGGAGCACCTAATCCAAGAATTGAAACTGCTGGTGTTACTCTCCTCAGCCTGGTATCTCATAGTAGAGGAAAAGGATTAAAAAGGCTTAGAGGGGGTAACTGGTCTTGTGTTTGGATGAGAATCGCTTGAAGACGGTGATTAAATGTTCTGCTGTCTGTTTTTAGAGGATTTGCCTTATGGGAGGTGATCCTATAAAAGTCACCTGTCTACCTAGGGACATACTGATGGCTGATAAAGAGGCAAGGCAGGAGGGTGGATGAGGGTGACTCAGGAGCAAGGCACTCTCAGGGAAATGAAAACTCTTTGTAGACATTGAGATAATTAACTTGTTATAGCCTCTCTCAGCCAGGACTGAGATCTGTTACATGAGCTCAAACTCCACTTAGGAGACAGTGGTGGACACTTCACATGGAGTGAAGCCATGGGGTTTCATGGATCATTGGCCATCTCTTGTCTCCAGAGGGAAACTGACATTAGATGGGTGGAGAAACCACTGAACCAGCGTCAGTGGAGATAACAACCACTTAGAATCATGGAATCACAGGACGGTTTGGGTTTGAAGGGAGTTAAAGAACATATGGTTTAACCCCCTCCCATGGGCAGGGATACCACTCTCTACATCAGGCTACTCAGGGCCCCACCCAGCCTACCCTTGAAAACCTCAAGGGATGGAGCCATGCAAAACCTTGTTGGGAATGCTCAAGATATTAACCGTAAAATCTCTTCACAATGCTAGTGGTGTTCCTCAGTAGGTCTGCAAATCAGAGGACCTGTTTGTAGTATGTGGGTCTTGAGAATCTCAGCCATGGGGTGCTCTGACCTGTGTGTATGCTGCCCAAAGCCACTGTACACAGGCCACCAAGTTGGGATAGCTCATCCCTGACAGTTCAGGTCATCCTCACTTTGGCCTGTCTCCACTACAGGGTGACAGAATCAGGAGTAAGAACCTACAGATGGATAGAAATTGGCCTGTAAAGTCTTCTGCTTTCTAGCTTCTTCACTACTGAGTTAAACCAAGCTACATGTGAGCAAATTCACAGAGAGCATCCCCAGAGTTCTGTCAGCACCTAGAATAGACAGATGCTCCCAGACATCTTCTGTCCCTCACATCTTCTGTAATTATGCAAGGACTTGTCCATCCCACTGGCATCGCTAGTTTCTGCACCAAACGCCTGGACCAAACCTACAAGTAGCTTTTCCTGGTTAAATATAAGGAAGAAGTTCTTTACTGTATAGATTGTGAGGCGCTGGCACAGGTACTCTAGAGAAGCTGGGGCTGCCCCCTGCCTAGGACTGTCCAAAGCCAGGCTGGGTGAGGCTTGGAGCAACCTGTTCTAGTGGAAGGTATCCTTGCCCATGGCAGGGCAGCAGAACTGCATGGTCTTTAAGGTCCTTTCCAACCCAAATCATTCCATGATTTTAAGAAGGCTGCAGCTCACTTGCCCTTGGTACAATGCATCATAGTCCCATGACTTATCTTATAAATCTACTTTTGGTGTCCAACTTTCAGATGACAGAGGTCTTGCAGACACAGGATAAAGCCCTGTACTTTCCTGTCTCCTCCTGACTATACCTGATATATCCCAGCTCCCTGATGCTGGCAGGAACACACTGCAGTCCACTCTAGCTAGCACCAGCTGCCTACAGCCCCAGCAACCTTTTTCCTTTCCAGCTTGCAAAAGCCAGGCTGCAGCACCTCAGGTATACAGACATTCCCCATTTCTCACAGAGGAGACCATCCCCTCTGTGCCTTGCAGCTGACCCCTCTACCCTTCCCCAGCTGACCCCAGCCACACACAAGTTCCAGCAGTTCCTCTTTGCAGGATTTTTGTACAACATTTAAATCAAGTGTATGAACTCCTGGGAACGAAGCCTTTTCCACCAGGAAATGCCTTTGAGAAGGCATCAGCTCTCACTGCATTCACAGCCTCATGGCTTCTGGCAGCCCTTGGCTTCCCCAAAATGCACTCAGCTGCTTCTGAATGGGACATGCTATAGAGTAGCAAGGTAAAAATTCGTTGTATGGGATTTGGTTTCTTTCTGGCATAGTCAGAAGAGAAGAAGGGAATGAAAAGCTTAGTGAAATCAGACTTGGCTTTCCAGGGCAGAGCATCTGAGTACGTCACTTCTGCATCCAAGTGCCTCACTTCCCTGCCCCACTCCCAGCATTCAGCCAGCTCAGCTCTTGGCTCAGCTCTAGTTGAATGCAGACAGATTGTTTCCTGTGAGGGTGGTGAGGCTCTGGCACAAAGTGCCCAGAGAAGCTGTGGCTGCCCCATCCCTGGAAGTATCCAAGGCCAGGTTGGACATTGGGGCTTGGAGAGCCTTGAGATAGTGGAAGGTGTCCCTGCCCATGGCAGGGGTGTGGATTTAAGGTCCCTTCTAACCCAAACCATCCCGCGATTGTATGATTCTATGATCTGATACATAAACATTGTTAGGACAACAAACAAAAAACTTCAGGCTTTGAGATCTGGCTTTGCAACTTTGTCATTCTTCAGTCCCCAGTGCAGGATTTTTGGTGCAGTGTCTTCTGCTCCAAGCAATTTCCCACTCCAGCAAACAGGCTGGCTACTGCAAGGCAGGAGCACAATATATCTGCCCATAACAGCTGAATTGGCCTGAGCTCTGCAGAGCTAATCAGCCATGAAAATGCCCCTCCTTGCCATCCTGGAGGAATTGACTTTAATGACAAGAGACATTCTGTTTTGAGTCTGGTCAAAAGGGTACGACACCTTTCAGGGAGATTTCAGCACATCCTTGGGAGCATTCCATGCAGTCAGAGAGCTCAGAGCTTTCTCCTAACCTAACCTAACTCTCCTAACCTGGAGTCAGGAATTTCAGAAGCTCAATGCACGATTAATACAAGACTGAGAATTATAATATATTTAATACATACAAGACTTTGGGATTTGGGTTTTTTAAATTATTTTTCTTGGAGATCTTCTTAATGAGTCTCCCAGCCCTAACTGTCTGCAAGTGCTGGTGGTCCATCATTCTCCACACCTCCAGCTCCCACACCACCCTTGGCATTCCTGACCACCGGAATCATAGAATGATGGGGCAATCACAGAATGGGCTGAGTTGGAAGGGACCATCTCATTCCATCCCATGGGCACAAACACCTTCCACTATCCCAGGTTGCTCCAAGCCCTGTTGAACCTGGTCTTGAACATTTCCAGGGAGGATATCAAGGATTATCATAGAATCACAGAATAAACTAGGCTAGAAAAAACCTTTGAGATCATCGAGTCTAACCTGTGACCTAACATTACCTTATCAGCTAAACCATGGCAAGGCTTTTTTTAAACACCTCCAGAGATGGTGAGTCCACCCCCTCCCTGGACAGCCCGTTCCAATGGCAAATCACTCTTTCTGTGAAGAATTTTTATCATCTAATACCTAGCCTAAACTTTCCCTGGCACAGCTTGAGGCTGTGACCTCTCATCCTGTCACTGCTCGCCTGGGAGAAGAGACCGACCCCCACCGGGCTGCAACTTCCTTTCAGGCAGCTGCAGAAAGTGATGAGGTTTCCCCTGAGTCTCGTCTTCTCCAGGCTAAATACCCCCAGCTCCCTCAGCAGCTCTTCTTAGGGCTTGTGTTCCAGGCCCTTCACCAACCTTGTTGCCCTTCTCTGGATGTGTTCAAGCATCTCAAGGTCCTTCCTAAACTGAGGGGCCCAGAACTGGGCACAGTACTCAAGGTACGGCCTCACAAGAGCTGAGTACAGGGAAACAATGACTTCCCTAGTCCTGCTGGCCACTGTATTCCTGGTACATGCTGAGAAACCTCCTAGAGCATCTCACTGGAAATGTTCCTGCACATTGTGTTTAGCCCAATGTCCTAGCAGAGCTAAAAGGATACAGTTCCTGGCTCCTGTCCTGACATCTGTGTTCTACATCCAGTCTCACATCCAGGCAGCCACAGATGGGATTTATCTCCAGCATGCACAGGGCTGTTATCTGAGCCTATGTTCAGGCTGGCAATGCCAGCAGGACCCTGTGCTGCTATTTTCGCCTCATTATTCCCTGTACCTCCCTAAGGCAGCAATTTTTCCTCATGCTTCCCCTCTGTGAGAAGCATCTCCTAATAGCCCAGTCTTAGCCATGGGAGCTATGAAATGTGATAGAAATGATGGGATATTTATCCTGTCTCCCAGCTGGGCTGCACTGACTGTCAGGGCTTTGATGAGCCCAGATTTAGGACACAGCTGCAAAGAATAATTTGTGAGTCAGGGGCTGAGATTTTTAGGGGGTTAATAGAGACCCTCCCCATTAGTGAGTTGGGTGGATGAGATGGTCATCTTGAAAGGAAGTGGTTGTAAGGTTCCCTGGAGGAGAATACTTACTGTGGAAGAAAGCACTTCTGTGAGAACAGCCTGATCTCTCTTACTAGCTATTAGTAACTATAATAACTAAGTTATTATTAGCAGGCTGAGAGAGCTGGGGGTGTTCAGCTTGGAGAAGAGAAGGCTTCAAGGACACTTTACTATCCCTTCTAGTGCCTAAAGTGGCTCTAAGAGAGCTGGAGAGGGACTTTGGACAAGGGAATGGCTTTACACTGGCAGAGAACAGGGTTAGATGGGGTATTGAAAAGAAAGTCTTCCCTATGAGGTTGGTGAGGCCTGACACAGGCTGCCTGGAGAGGCTGTGACTGCACCATCCCTGGAAGTGTCCCAGGCCAGGCTGAATGGGGCTCAGAGCACCCTGGGATAGTGGAAGGTGTCCCTGCCCGTTACATAAGTTGGAATGAGGTGGTCTTTAAGGTCCTTTCCAACCATTCAATAATTACTAATAATATTTTCTGGTCTTGAAGCAGCATCTGAATTTACAACCACAAAGGATGTACTGGTCATGCCACACTGAAGAGGACATCCCTACCATAGGGCTGATAAGGCAAGCTGTACTTTTTGGGTCACTCTGATCAGCTGTGACCTCCCAGCTTGGGTCTGATATGGCTCAAAATTTAGGCCCAGGAGTCATATCCCCCTAGTCCCTCTCCTAATGACTATCCATCAAAGGCGTTTCTTGAATCCTGAGCAAAATATCCCTGTCTCAGTAACCCTGGAGAAAAGGAAGTCCTGCAAGTAGGACTGGAATGTGAATCTACTGATTCTCCTTTTTCTTCCACAATCCTCAGGTACTGCAATTTACAAAGTAATGGAGTAAAATTATGGATTCAGCACAATCCACAGACAATTTTTTCCAATTTCTCTTTGAATTCTCTGTGCCAGATCGGTCCAAGAGAGATGGTTATGGATTGATGGCACATCTGAACTCAATGAGCCAGGGGCTGCGGTACTTCTGTTCTTTTCTCCATGCCAAAACTCATTCACCCCTTGCTGCGAGTCAGGAGGGAATATTCCCGATGTAAATGACTTTATAGTATATATAAATTAAGCCCTGGACAACCTGCCAGCAGAACAATTCTCTGTCCAAGTATTTAATCTCATACCCAGCCTTCCTACTATGCACTTTATAGGGAGGGAGGAGTTCGGTGTCCATCCCCACATCCTCCTGGTATTACCAGAGAAGGAGGCAATTACCCCCAACAGCTTTGCTGAAGTAGCTTGTCTAGTTTAGGGAGGCCACTAAACTCATCACACCAAGCTAACAAACACATGGTGGGAACAATGCTCAGTCACTGCACAGCCATTGTGGATTCTGGTCTATTCTCAGCCCTGATTTCTTGCAGTGATTTATTTAAGCCTATATCAGGGTTGCTCAAGAGCTGAGCAAGCCAAGTCCATCACTCTTGGGACTGAGTTTTTTATTGTAGGACAATTTATCCTACCATGACAGTATCTCTTTATAATCAAACAATGTTACTCAGAGCATGTCACCACCTTATTTTTCACTCATGGGTAATCTGGTTTTGTTTATCATTCACTAGAAGACAAGCATGTGTTCAGCCATTCAGTATCATTGATAGATGATATTGCTCTTCAAAGAGCAAGTGTGGTGGTTTCAGGCAGATTTTGGGAGAAACCCTCCCACAGGCCGCCCTCCCCTCCTCCAACTGGTTCGGGAAAAAAGATTTCCTCAGAGAGAAGTGGAAAAAACCTGTTTATTAAACAGGCAAAGCACTCCCAGCACAATACCCGATGACAAGAGCTTCGTGCCGCTTACGGAGGGATAACAAACTTAAAGAAAGTCTCCTCGAGGGTCGTCACTGTGCTCCACCGCTCCGTCTCTGCTGACGCTGGGAGAAAAGGAGATGTGCAGGGCTGGTCTTGGTGGGGTGGGTCCCCTGTGGAGGCCCCCGGTGCTTCCCCAGGTCCTTAGTCCGGAGAGGTTGGAACAGTTCCGAGGAGAGGACAAAAAAAGCAAAAAGGAAGGAAAAAAGGACAAAAAAAGAAAAAGAAAAAAAAAGCAAAAAGCTTCAGCTATTCTACAGCGTCTAACTATGCTAGCACTAAACTAACTAACTGCCGGGCAAAAAAACAACAGAGCTTCTTTTGTCTTGCCGTGTTCCAACTCCCCCGCTTCAAGGTCACTCCGATGAGCAGAGTTTTCCTGGGGAAAAACAAACCGCACTTGCCCTCCCCCCTGCACCCAACAGACGATTGGGGATACACAGTCACCCCATGACAGCAAGACAGGGAAAACACATACTAGGTTGAGAAGTGTTGGTCAGAGGAGTGTGCAGCAGTATGTGCTCATGAATTTTACATCCCCAGATCTCTCTGCCCTCAGAGTGGAGTTCTCCACTCTCTCAGGCTTTAGCAGGTAAACTTAGTTTTGGTTTCTTTGTTGATCACAAATCCACCACATGAGTTCATGTGCAGGCAGAAAGTCAATGCAGACAGCTGGACATTTTCTAGCTCCAGGCAATGCCTCTTCCATGTCTGAGCAGCCTCAATACCGTTCCCTCAAAGCCCAAGGGTGAAACTCTTCCCTTTTCCCAGGAAAACCATTCTGGCTGCAGAGCTGGGATTCCCTCAGCATGATTTATCTGTGTCCTGGTTTAGGGACAAATTTGGGAAAAAAACCCTGAATGGGATCCCTCCGGGAAGCAAACCCAAGTGGCCCCTCCCTCCAACCGGTCTGGTAAAAAAACTCCTTTGGAGAAAAGTGGAGAAAACTATTTTACTTAACAAACAAGGTGCATACAAGTATAAAGAATAAATAATAGGAAACAATAAAACCTCTCCTTCTGAAGTGAGATGGCAAATTGAGAAAGTCCTTGTCGTGGGTGTAGCTCTGCTCTCTCTCTCAGTCTCTCCTCAGTCCCAGTCCCTCCGGCGCTGCTGGACAATGCCGAGGTCCAGGCTCCAGTGGGCTGCAGGTGCAGCCCCCAGTGCTCCCCTGGGTTTTCAGTCCAGAGCAGGTTTAAACAGTTCCAAGAAAAAGGAAAAAAAAACAGTCCAGGGAACTTCTCTGCCCTAGCTAGCTGAAACTAACTAAAAGCAAAAAGATCTCTGTCCTGCAGTCTCTTTAAGCCTCCGCCGAACACCCCATCCGGAGAAGAATGTGGAGGAGTCAGGCAGTTTTCTCAAAACAAACTCCGCGCTTCTCCTTGCTCTTAGAACCAGTCTTAAAGGCACAGGACTCAATATACAGCACAAACAGAACAGACGATTGGGGATCCAAGCATCATAAAGTCACCCTAGGACAATCAAGGCTGGGGGACTGATGTCTCCACCTTTCCCCATGCACCAGAGGTTGTGGTGATGTTCTCTGGAATGGTAAAGGCAGCATGGAGGAGAGGCTCTGATGGGAAGGTCCTCTGCAACCAGGGAGGAAATTATCTAGAGATGTTGTTAATTTAGCAAATGAACATAAAGTGTTGCTCCAGCTGTAGGTGGCTTCAAGAAGCTGCAAAGCTTCTTGGTCAGGCTTTTTTCTGCTAAAAAAAAGAATTGGTGATCAGATATGTTATAATACAGTCAGGTTCAGAATCAGAGAATTACTTATGTTGGAAAAGAGCTCTAGCATCATTGAGTCCAACCCTTAATCCAACACTTCTACCTATGCAGTACAAATAGCAATTCAAGACAGGGTGTTGATGAGGGTTGGTCAAGCCTTCATACACTTGCCTTGAAAGCACAGATCAGTGGTTTTACCTCATTACAACAGATTCCTAAAATACCTGTTCTTCTTCCTCTTCAGTTATCCTCATGGTGCATTTTTCCTTCCTTATATCCAGTTGGATTTCTTTTTCCTGCAAATTTCACCTTGTCCCTTCACTGTGAATCTGTAGGAAGTCTGTCTCTGTTGTCTGTCCTCTCTGTTTCCCTCCCATTGCCAAGATGGTAGAAGGCTTTACAGGACCACTTTAAAATTTATTTGTATACAATCACTTATTGACAAATTCTCTTAAATATTCCTAGCTTCCTAAGCCCACTTGCAATCTGGAAAGCTGAAAATATGGAACTGATGCACTGGCCATGTAGGAATGCCTGGGGAAATAGAAGAGCTCTGATGAATCCTGGGAAGGAGCACAATACAGGACCAGGTTTGTCCTGAAGAACTATCCATCTGTACAACCTTTGATGGGGTTCTGTTCTATAGCAACCATCTTTCTTTAAATTCCTTTTGGGGTATTTAGGCCCAGTTCTCTGCTGTGTCACCACATCTCAGGCTGTGGGGTTTATTTGGACTCCTGGAAATCTGGGAAGCCAGAGTGTGCTTTGTATGCATGAGCTGCTTACTCTCTGCCTGGACTCTCTGTGTTTTCATCCCTCCATCCTAAGGATGCCTGAAATGGGTTGCACTCAACAGGCATTATCTTAGGCTTGACACCATGTTGAGTCACACAAACTATTCCCATGTTCTTCAGCTCCTCGGTGGAGCCATATAGCCTTCATTTTTCTGCCTGCTCCTGCCCCAGGTCACTTGTATCACCTCCTTGGTGGACACATGTAGACCTTCACTTCCAAGAGACACATGCCTGGGTGCTTTGAGCTCTGCTCTCAATTACCTGCCTCTGTGAAGGTTTTTAATATTTTTTAACAACGACTTTCCAAACATCTTGGGCAGTGATTTGGGACGGAAGGAAATCTCTGAACAGGCTGGGTTTAGAGAAGAGTCTGAGGCTGGGCAGGCTCTGTCCTGGCTCTCTGTGCTCTTAAGCTTGCCTGACTGCGATGTGAGTGAGGGTTTTCAAGTCTAGTTTAACACCAAGTCCCCTCCTGTGCCACCCTAAAGGTGTCTTTGGGCTTAAAAAATTAAATAATGCTGAACTTTCCAAATTTGCTATGCATATAACTGTTTAAGTTGGAAGGAGAAATGTGACTTTCGTAAGACCTTTCTTCTTCTGGCCTCTGAGAGGCTGAGCCCAGGAAATCATAGAATCACAGAATGGTTTTTTGTTGGAAGGGAATTTAAAGGTTATCCAGTTCCACACCCCTGCCATGGGCTGGGACACTTTCCACTAGCCCAGGGTGCCCCAATGCCCCATCCAGCCTGGCCTTGCACAATCCCCAGGGATGGGGTAGCCACAGCTTCTCAGGGCAGTTGTGCCAGGGCCTCACCATGCTCACAGGGAAGAATTTCACAGTTAATATTTCATTTATTTTATATAATTAAAATTAATTTGCACAGTAAATCCACTCCTTGCAAGGCCCTTTTGACACCTCCCAGTACTACAGAACCTTGGACACCCTGAATTCTTTTGGTGGCACTGATTTTCCACAGCTCAGTGAATTAATGATTTTCAGAGCAGAAACACAGTGTGCCATGTGCATGTGCAGCTTTGGCCTCAGCTGGGAGGTGTATTCAAGATCCTTTCACTGGGATGTCTCCTGGCACTAAGAGCCTGGTGTGGTGGCATGGTTAGGGAAGGCCCACATCCCAAGGAGTCCAGCAGGATTTCCATCCAGCTTGCTGAATTACTTGACAAAATCATGTCATGAAGAGAATTTCCAGGTGATGCCAAGCACTCTTTGAGCCTCTTGGACTGCACAAGCAAGAAAAGCTCATGACAGGACTTAGCTGGAAGATGTCAGCAAAGGGAGGGAGCTTGCTCCCCCCAACAGCCCCACGGCCGCCACACTGCTGCAGCCCTCAGAGGTGACTTGAAGACAGAGCAGAAGATCTGCTGGGAGAGAAGGAGCTATTTTCATTTGCAGGTCACAAAAAAAGCATTTGTGACTGCAGCCGCCTTGTAAATACAGGCCCCTTATTGTTTGCAAAGACACCCTTGGCAACTTTTCGGAGCAGCCTGGATTTGAACCAAGAAGGCCTTTGTGAAGCTTTATAAAGGGGCATTATGAGCAGGGGGCCCCACAGGCGGGCAGGATGTGCTGGGGTGATCCTCCCCAGAGGGAGCTGTGGGAAGCAAGAATCTCTAGGAGATGTTTTGTACTGGAGCTGGTGTACCAGGCTCTCATGTGCTGGGGATAGGCTCATTGCTCCCACCTTCCTGCGCAGAACATCCTCATAGTGAAGAGAACAGCTCTTTGGGAAGCTGAGCAAGAGTTGTGGATGATCTGACTTGAAAAACTTCACTGATGCCAATCATATTTACAGCTGGAATGGAGGTTAAGGAGTGTGAGTCCTGGATCCTGGTCCTGCTGCTCTGCTGCAGAGCATCTCATAGCATTCAGCAGATGTTCCAGACCAAGAAAATCCTGCTGTCTTGTGAAAATATAAAATAACAACTGCTGAAATCCAGTCCTTTTTGCTTAATGGGATATTAGTGATCAGACTGCAATCCCAAGTCAGGCCCTTGGGTTCTAGAAAGAATAATCCTTGTCTTTGGTCACCTGGCATCATGAGGAAGACCTAACAGCCAAGAAGCGCTCTCTGAAGGGAGGCATGAGTGTGTTATGGATGATAAAATAAAGATGACTTCATCTCAAGCTTATAAGCATGGTCTCACACTTGTAGGGGGATCTGCCTTTTGTTGGTTCTGTGGAGTACACAGCCACAGCAAGAGGTACCTACAGCCCTCCTCAGGAAGGGTGATCTAAAAGTCAGGAATGATTTTCTGTTTCCATATCTCAGGGTGTCTTGTTGAGCCAGGAGGTAATGATATGGAAGCTCCCAAATTCTTCCTGTGTGCTTGTCACAGCAGGACACACCACCTTGTCTGTGGTGTGAGCAAACCAGCCTTTCAGGAGGAAGAGGAAATTCATTTGTGTGAAAGCCACAGCCAGGACTGTGCTTCTGCAAACAGAGCAGAGGCAGAGAAAAATCAGGCAAATGCAACTCTGGGTGTATTTAATGGAAGTGACAGCAGCAAGGAGCATTCCAGTCATGCTGGACCACAAACTCTGCAGGCTGAGGCTGCAAACCACATGTGGACTCTGGGGAATGGTGCTCTTCCTCCTTTTTCCACTGGTTTCATGACAAGGTCTGCCCCAAAGCCAGCCCTCTGGTCACAAGTGGGGGATGTGATCACACAGCAGAGGACGCTCTATTATGTCACAAGAGCTGCAGATGTGTCCCTTCACTCAGGCCAGAGGAGTGAGCTGAACCCACCCATAACCCAGCGTGTGCCCCTTGTTCAAGGGGGCTGCATTTGGGTCATTGGACTGTAGTGGTTTTGGTTCACCAATTTTTCATTTCCTGGTCAATGCACCAAATAATGTAGTGAGTTGATTGCCCACTAGAATTATTTACTCTTTTTCTGTTATGAGATAGGATTACGAGAAGAGCAAAGTAGGTTCAAAATTTAAAGGGTATAAAAAAAACTTTATTAACAAATCTACAAGAAGAGGAAAAAAAAATCAGAATAAAACCTTCAAAACACTTCCCCTCCCCCCTTCTTTCCCTTCTCGCTGACAACGTATAGAGATAAAACTTGGAAGTCAGATCAGTTTACTACCTCTAAAGTCTTTCATCAGTTTTCTCAGGGAGAGGAGTCTCTTTTGCTATGTCATAGAGACTTCCCCACAAGAAAACAGTTCTCTCATGGCTTCAATTTTCACAAATAGCAGCTGCCTGGGAATCTGCATTCATGAACTCCCTCCCGTTTCATGCAGTCTTCCTACAGCTGCTTTTATAGGCCATGTCAGACTCATGGGGTACTATTTTAGGGATGAGCTGTTCAACAGCAAAGGTTTTCTTCATCTGCCTCTAAGACTGTCTTCATCTCTAGGAAAAGAGATCTCCTTCTCCTTTTCTTTGGGGGCAGAGAGTCTTCATCTTCATCTCATCTCTTCTCTCTGTTCAAGCTTCTCATGAAATCACAGCTGCTTCACCATTTACTATATTTAGCATAAATGCCTTTGCTCATGTCTGCAATTTTGAACACTTCATCACTCCATACATGTCGTCCACAAATTAAAAGGATATTCTAATATAGCACAGTCTATCACCATGGCTCTGCAAAAGAATTTCAGCTTAAGACTAAGGCATCTTCTCATTCTCCTCCTATCTGGGACTTGACTCCTTCTTCACTGACCTTAATGTCATGTTGTTTCTCTAAGTATTTTCGCTCTGTCCTTTTCTCTCACTTGAGAAGGATTGATGTTTTGCAAGTTTCATCTGTGCAATGAAAGTTAATATCTCGCCCGGGCCCAAAGAGGTCATGATGGTCTCTGCCAGATGGTGGCCGAAGCAGTCACGGTGGTAGATTCAAGCCGCGCTGCGGGGCAAGTGGCCAGGATCTCAGCAGCAGCCACGCAGCTGGGGCACCCTTCCTCTGCCTGGCCGCCGCTGGGGCCCGCTGGGCCACACTGGGGGAAGAACTGGCCTGGCAGCAAAATGTTAACAGCTGCTGGGGCCTGGTCCAGCCCAGGACAGGGCTCTTTCTCCTCCCTTCCCACTGCCTGGCAGTCGCTGAGGCCTAGCCCAGGCCGAGTTGGAATGGGGCCCAGGAGGCTTCCTGAGAGGGGGCCCGGCCCCTCAGCAGCACCTGTTACCTGTTCCCAAGTCAAAAGAAAAGAGAGCTTTCCTCAGGTGTGTTCGACTTTTTACATGTGTGTTCACAGAGGTGTATTCGGCTTTCTAGTGGTTTAACAAGGTGTCAGTATTCAAAACTAGTCACTGATTGGTTTTCTCAGGCATGGGAGAAGCCGTTAACAGCTTCTCTTAAAAAACTCACTTCCGTGACTGGCTTCTTCCCTCCTCTTTAAATGTCAATCAATACAAAACCAGCACAGGATGAATGTGACAGTCGGGGTGTTGGCAGAGGATGGACTGGCAGAGGTGAGATCAGGCTGCATGCCTTAAAGGGCATTTACAGGAAAGTTGGAGAGGGACTTCGGACAAAGGATGGAGGGACAGGACAAGGGGAAATGGCTTCCCACTACCAGAGGGCAGGTATGGATGGGATGGATGGATGGATGGATGGATGGATGGATGGATGGATGGATGGATGGATGGATGAATTGGGAAGGAATTCCTTCCTGCAAAGGTGGGGACACCCTGGCACGGTCGCCAAGAGAAGCTGTGACTGCCCCATCCTGGGCAGTTTTCAAGGCCAGGCTGGATGGGGCTTGGAGCAGCCTGGGATAGTGAAAGGTGTCCCTGCCCCTGGCAGGAGATTGGATTCTGTGTCTTGTATGTGGGCTCCATCTCCTGGCTGCTCTGCAAACCCCTCTGCCACTGCCCTGCTGCTGTGCAGGCACTGCTACCAACACCACCTCTGCTCCCTTCCAGAGACTTCTCCATGCAGCAAGCCCTTTTCCTAAAGAGCAGTGGAATCACATCCCAGCTGCCAGGGGTTTCCCCAGTTTGTGCTCCTGTCACAAACCGTAGAACAACAGACTCATTTAGGTCGGAAAACTTCTCCAAGATCGAGGCCAACTGCTACCCCAGAACTGCCAGGACCACCACAAAGCCATATCCCCAAGTGCCATATCCACATGGCTTTTAAATCCGCCGCCTCCAGGGATGGGGACGACTGCCCTGGGCAGTCTGTGCCAGGGCTGGACAACCCTTTCCCTAATTTCCTCAATACCCACCCTGAGCCTCTCCTGGCCCAGGCTGAGGCTGTTCCCTCTCCTCCTGTCCCTGTTCCCTGGGAGCAGAGCCTGTGCCCCCTGGCTCTCCCCTCCTGTCAGGGACTTGTGCAGAGCCACACGGTCCCCCCTGAGCCTCCTTTTCTCCAGACTCAGCCCCTTTCCCATCTCCTTCAGGAATTCTCCAGCCCCTTCCCAGCTCCCTTGCTTTCCTGGACATGCTCCAGCCCCTCCAGGGCTCTCCAGAGCTGTCCCAGCCCTGGAGGTGCCCCAGCAGTGCCAGCACCAGGGACAGGCACTGCCCTGGTCCTGCTGCCACCCCAGAGCTGGCACAGCCCAGGGGCCACTGGCCTTCTTGGCAGCTCCACATCATCCTCTTCTGAGCTTCCTTTTGGAGCTGGATGTAATCACCCAGTATGTTACTCATCAGGTTGGATCTGTAGCACCTTCCAGCTGAGCAGACCTTTAGCTCTCCAAGTGATTTGGCTCCAACCTCCCTGTGGTGTGAAGCCCCATCTGAGCCATGGGGCTCTCCTTCCACACTGCTCAGAGAAGGCTTTGCAACTCCCCATGACAGGATTTGGAGCAACCCATCTTCCACAAGCTGTACTGGAGCCAGGAGGAGCTTTCTCAGCAAGGACAAATTTGCCAAAATCAAGATCCCACACTATTTACAAATTCAAGCCAAATTATTTTTGCCAGGCAAAAGTCCTGCAGAATCTAGGCAGAGAGATTGCGGGATCAATGGGTGAAGCCCTGTTTTACTAGAAATGTCAGTGGCTGCACCATCCTGCACCTGCAGACCCACAGGATACCTTCAACCGCAAGCTGCAGCCCATTGGGACAATCTGAGGGTCCTCAAAATCCATGCATCACTGCTTGAACTTGAACCACTTCTCCCCTGCCATAGCAACAAGGCTGGCTGGTATCTTGACATGGTTCAGGGCTCTGTGGTGTCCTGATCGAGTTGTTCAGCCGAGTGTGAAGCACTTAAGTAATCACTAAGGTGATGCTGGGAACAGCTCCAGCTGATAGTGCAGAACATTCAGAACAGAAAAAAATGAAGAACCTTTCTGTTTTTCTCTTTCATTACTCAAACAAAATTGCCCTGATGTGGGCAGAGAGATGGAGAAATGCATTACCCCAACTCCAGCCTCTGTCTGTGAGTCTGAGATCTCCCTGGACAGGCCTCTAAGGCAGCATCCTGGTCCATGTCTCCTAGTAGGAGTCATATAAGTGGGAAGGCTATGAAGACTTGAACTCTTTTTATGATTTATAGGGGCCCAAATGGTTTCATGTGAAGTGAAACATTACTGTAAAGCCTAGAAGTAAATGAAGATTTTGATTTTTAGAGTATTTTGACAAGAAAGAAGAAAGCACAATTTTCTGTTTGGCACTTAGGAAGTAGGCTAGGCTGCAATCAAGAAATAAATGATTCAGGCATGGCATAGATGAGAGAGCTGGGAATTATGGGATTAATATAAGGAAGAATAGACTGACATGAAAAATGCATTTTCTAACAGCCAGGAGCAGCTCTTCAAGAAAGGGATGAGAGTCCCAGCATGGGAACTTGCAATTTCCAATAGAATACCCCAGAAAACATCCCACTGAGGATGGTCCTATCCTGCAAGCCCCCACTGGCAGGAAGAGTGAATCCTCAGTTCTGCCACTGCCTCACTCCAGTTTCTCCAAATTTCACATATTCTCCAGAGTTGTAAAACTGGCTCTGAAAATGATGAGCAGTTGCAAGATTAATTGCTTTAAAAGCAAAAAAATGAACAGAAAATGCCTGAAGCTGCATGGACAGATAATATGCCATATTCATAAAGGTTTTAATAATTTATTGCCAACAGCTGTATAAAGTTATTCTGTCCCTTCCACCTCTCCTCTTCAAGGATGATTCAAGGAACACGAATCAAAAGATGTCTTCCATCCTTCTAGGCAGAGTTGTATTTCAATAGCCACAGAAACTTGTTTTCTTGTAAGAAATTAGAAGTACTTTTATTGAGTTCACGGCTCATGTAAAATTCCAGATGAATACCCTGGAAATAAAAGACAGTGTTTGCCTTGGTTCAGGCTGGGGAAAGAAAACCTGCTCAGAAGAAGGAGTTAGGCATGTCCTTAGCATTTCAGGAGTCTCCTTTGCTGGACAGCGGCACATTCTTTGTGTCTTAGGTTACAACGTAAGATGTAATCAAAAGTATGTATTCTATTACCATCTTCATAACCTGTTAGGAGGAGCAGTGTTCTTTTTTTCTCTGCCTGACTCATCCCTGATAACTCCCTCCAGGGGATATCTTCTATTAATGGGCCATCAAGGGCTCCCTGCACGACTGATAAAATTACATCACCCCATTGTGAGATGCTCTGCCCAGGGGGAGGAACCAAGCATTCCTACCTGGATATAAGCTGAAATTTGGAACACCATTAGGAGCACTACCCACTGGATTCCCCAAGGACAAGACCTCCATAACCACCACTGGACCTTCAGAGAAGGACCAGACCTAACTACAGGATCACCACTTCAACAGAAACACATCCATTACTCCACTGGGACTAAGCCACCATTTCATCAGATTGCTACCACCACCCTGACCAACAAGGTGTGAGGTTATATTCTGCCTGTCTTCACCCTAGAGAGCTCGGGTAGCTCTGCCTGGAGAAAATAAGACTATGGGGAGACCTTTGAGAAGCTTCCAGTGGCTAAAGAGCCTCCCAAGAGAGCGGGAGAGGGACGTTTGACAAGGACATGGAATGCCAGGACAAGGGGGAATGACTTCCCACAGCCAGAGGGCATGGTTAGATGGGATATTGGGAAGAAATTCTTGATTGTGAAGGTGGTGAGGCCCTGGCACAGGTTGGCCACAGGAGCTTTGGCCACCCCATCCCTGGTAGAATTCCAGGCCAGGTTGGATGGGGCTTGGAGAAACCTGGGATAGTAGAAGGGGTCCCTGCCTGTAGCAGAAGGTGGAAATAAACGGTCTTTGAGGTCCCTTCCAGTCCAAATCATTCCATGATTCTGTGATTCTCAGCACATCCTTCTGGCCCAGCAAGGCAAACACCTGCCACTTAAGCCAGGCTATGAAACTGTTCCCTGTTCCACTGCACCACCTATTTTCCATGGAAATAGCATGTTCATCACAAATGTTTTGCTGTTGCTCCCCCTGGACTCTACCAGAGGCTCTTCTCTTAGCTCTCCGAGCCTTTATTTCTCCTGCAGTAAGTAATAGAACTCAGTCACACCCCTATGGTCTTGGCAAGTTGGCAGGTGGCATAAATACTGTGCCATTAAATATTTCGTTACCAGGAAATGCAAGATATAACAGGGACAGTAAATAGTAAGTGTCCTCTTTGTGAAGAAAAATTAACTAATTTATGATACACTGCCTTGCTTGTTTCCACAAGAGAAGGCAAAATCAGGGAGCCAGCTCTGAGTCAAATGCCCATTAAAAATACCACTTAAATCCTAAAGAAGGGTTTGCCTCAAGAGTTCATGTATTACAGAAATTTCTGGGTAAATAAAGGCAGGCTCCTGTGTCTGTACAAGGATTTCTAAGCAGCTAAAACTTGCCCGGCTGGACCTTCAGGGGCACCAAAATTCAGCAAATTTCTAGAAAGAGAACAGAGAATTTCTAGTCTTCCTCTTCATTTCACTAAGCCATGCTACTAGTGTATCTTGCAGTCATTTAATTAGTTTGATTAACTAGTCTGATTCTGCAGCATCTCTGAAGACTTTTCATTAAAATTGAGGTTAATTCACCTCAGTCTTTCTTTAAACCTCCTTTTTGTCCAGATCCCTAAATTTCCCTAGTATTAACTGTGCTGGTATAGGAAGGGTAAAAAAATTTTTTTTGCTTATTTTCATGGTGGCTTTTTTGGTAATTTCCCGATTTTCCTCTTCTGAAAACCTGTAATGCAGGCTGCAAGCTGAATCCTCATCCAGCTCAGACGTGAGGAAGATGCTAGAGCATCTCAGGGCCATTGCCATGAGAGAAGCTCTTCTGGCCCAAGGAGGGGGAGGGATGGAGAGGGCATAGGGAGACAGGATGAGGTCCCCATGGCCTCCTTGCTTCTCTGGCCCCAAGCATGGCAGCAGGGATGCACCCTGGAGGCCAAGGAGCCATGTGCCACTGACAGTGTGTGGGGTGGCTTTCTCTCTGTAGCAGCTTTATTGGCGTTTAAGAGATGTAAGCAGTGAGTCAGTGACAGATCCTGCTGTTAGCATCCCATCCAGGCTGCCAAATTTCCCCAGAAAGAAGAAGGGAGTGAGCTGCATCTGTGCTGCCTTCATACAGCCAGGCTGGAGCCTGCTTTAGGAATGAGTATCTTGGCTGGGCCCTGGGGTAAGCCTTGATGCCACACTAAAGCAACCAGATAGCCTGCAGACATGAAGAACTGCAAGAAGGCAAGAGGTTTTGCTTACCAGACACAGCTCCCCATATCCATTTGAAACAAGAAATCAAGTATAAAATGCACAGGGATCTTGCAAAAAGACGCATTCTACCAGTAATGTCCTTGTTCGACCAGAGAATCCCAGATGGGTTTGGGTTGGAAGGGACAATAAAGTCCATCTTGTTCCAACTCTCCTGCCTGAGAGATTTAAAAGCTGTGTGGATGTGGCATTTGGAGATGTGAGTTAGTGGTGGCCTTGGCAGTGCTGGGATAGCAGCTGGACTTAAGGGCTTTTCCAACCTAAAAAATTCTGTGATTCTGTGATTCTCTCCAAAGTTCCTCTGATATCCCTGTTTTCTTCTCCTACTGCAGTTTTCTCTGCCTCTTTTCCTTCTCAACACAGAGGTTGCCAACCGCCTTTCTCGTGACCTTCATGTATTTTGTATTCACACATCAAATGCTTGAGGAGGGAGGAAGGTAAAGATGTTTATATCTTATTGATGGGATTCTCTCCAGTACTTTTGATACACAGACTTGAGTCAATTGATTTCTGGCTGTGTTTCCCCCCTGAACCTCCCTCCTGTCTGCACTGAATTGGTTTTCATGTGCAGGTTGCAATGATACTGATTCTGTGTGTGAACACGCATCCACCAGATTAACTTGCAGAACTGCAATGCAGGTAGCATCAAGATTGTTCAAAAGGAGGGGGGAAAAAAATCAACAAAACAACGAAAATCAGGGCTGTTGAATTGCTTTTCTTTTTTGCTCAGTCTTACAGGAAGAAAATACATGAGGATCACATCATGGCCAAGATGCTAAGAAGAAGGTGACTGGAACAAAGAGGGGAGGAAATTTGTTGCCCCGTGAACCAAGTCTGGGACACCAAAATTTTTAAACTATGTCCTCCGAGCTTGTACAGGTCCATTACTTCAGCATTTTGTTAGGAAACATTGTGGGCTGCACTGCTTCTGCCTGAAGCTGAGGGCTCAGTTTAAACTTTCAGTTTAAAACTGGGTTTAAAGTGAGAGAAGGCAAGATTAGATTGAATATTGGGAAGAGTTTATTCCCTGTGAGGGTGGTGAGACCCTGGCACAGGCTACGTACAGTAGCTGTGGCTGCCTTATTCCTGAAAGTGTCCAAGGACATTGGAGCTTGGAGAAACCTGGTCTACTGGAAGGTGTCTCTGCTGATGGCAGGGGGTGTAATGAGATGATGTTTAAGGTCCATTCCAACCCTAACCATTCCTTGATTTTATGATTACTCTAGGCCTTGTTAGTGTTGACAGATCTCCACATTGTTTCTGAAAGCTGGAGATGAGAAGCCAAATGTTCCAGCCTATTATTGTTTTGATCAGATAAAATCAATCATAGAAACACAGAATGTCCTGAGCTGAAAGGAATCCATCAGCATCATTGAGATGCTGCTCTGCACAGGATACATCCCCAACAACCCCATCCTGTGCCTGAGAGCATTGTCCAAATACTCCTGGAGCTCTGGCAGCTCTGGGGACATGCCCATTCCCTGGGCAGCCGGCTCAGTGTCTCTTCCCCCCTCTGGGGGAAGAACTTTTCCCTGATATCCAACTAAACCTGCCCTAACACAGCTCTAGCCATTCTCTTGGGTCCTATCACTGGTCACAGAGAGATAAAATATCCTATTTCCTGCCTTAATGACTGCATGTTGTTCCTCACGTTTCACTCAAACCCAGTATGTAAATCATCTCTAATCACTGGTGGGTTACAGGGAGGGCACAACTTCATCATGAAAATATGCCACAATTCCAAAGCAGGTCCTTGTTCTGAGTCAGAGAAAATGTTACAACCTCTGCTGGAAAGTACCACTGAAAATCCCTCAAAACTTCTGGTCAATCAAAATGTTCTGTTTCTATTTTTGACTGTTTTCTTTTTCAGTACATAAGAGTCTGAAGTAAGAAGCCTTCTAAAATGAAAAATGAAAAGGCCTCACTCTTAAACTTAAAATGTTAAAATATTTTGGTTTGATACCTTTAGAATACTTGTGAGCCTTTAGATTTTTTTTCCAGTTGTAATTTAATTAAATCGTCAGTCTTAGGGAAGCTCAACTGTTTGATCTGCCTCAGTAGATAGAATTATAGAATCATAGAAGGATTTGTGTTGGAAGGGACCTTCAAGATCACTCAGTTCCAACCCCTGCCATGGGCGGAGACACCTTCCACTAGAACAGCTTGCCCCAAGCCCCATCCAACCTGGCCTTGTACAGTGCCACGGATCCAGCCACAGCTTCTCTGGCCTCACCATCCTTACAGGGAAGAATTTTTCCCTAATATTTAATCTACACCTACTGTTGGTGCGAAGCCCTTTCCCCTTGTCCTGTTCCTCCACATCCTTGTCCAAAGCCCCTCTCCAGCTCTCTTGGAGCACCTTTTGGCACTGGAAAATGCTATAAAGTCATGAAATGGGGGCTTAAGCTGCTCTTTAGTTTCATCCTTTCTTGGTGTAAGCCCATCCTGGAGGGGAAGCACAGCCGCCTCTCCCTTAAATCAGGTTTCATCGTGAGTTATTTCAGAGCTTCCAGTTCACTCTTTTAGAGTGAAACCTTTCACCCTCCTGGGTGAGTTAAATATAAGGCAAATGGTTCAGAGGCTCTGGGAACCAGTTTTTGGGCAGCAAGGGACTTCATCTCATGCTGGTAGATGCTAAAGGCACCTTCTGATAATATTTACACAGACTAAATGAAGCCATTCAAGCCAAGGCTGAACTCACATGAATTACAGAAACACACTTTAGATAGCCGAAGTTTTTTAAAAGAAAAAACTCAACATGGAAACTCCAAGCATTTTGTGGGCTTTATTGGTTTTGCTCTTTATTGAGCCACACCTTTAAGTAATGACATTGATACCTTCTACAAACAGCATTAAATAGATTTTGCGCTCTCTCATGAGATCTTTAAGCCCAAGTTTTCCAAGATCTCTGTCAATACAGCAGCAGAGGTTGCATTAATTGCAGGTCCAAGCTAACAGTGTTCTGTACACCTCTTGTTCATTGATCTGTTTGCGATGTTCATTTTATCTGGATCCGAAGTTAGACTTTTGGAACAGACAGTGTACCTCAAACCACTAGGCTTGTTTAAACTTTGTTCTCTAGTTTGCAAATACAGAGGGTAGGTAAGCCATTTGTCTTCTTGTTGTACTACAGAATGGAATGAAGAAGGTTCCTACAATATTCACACTGAAGGTGGAATATTCAAGGATATTGGTGTGAGGGTTCTCAGGGATGAATCTTGTGCCCAGCAGTAGTGTGGTAGCATAGGACAGGATAGACCAGGGTCTGAGGGACCGGGACTATTTTAATGTGAAGGAATTCTAGCTGGGGACAGCTGTGGGACCTGCCTGTGCTAATTCTGCTTTTTTCTGAAGGTGTATGAAAGTGTGCCGCCAAAGTGGCTATTTTCTCCACTGAAAAGCTTTTCCTCTATGACCATCAATGCATGTATGTGTTTTAATCATGTAACCAGATATACTAAGAATATTACTTTCAAAGTCAACACCTATAGTAGATTTCTGTTGGTTTGTGTCTGTGAGAAGTGGGATTTGTGCTGGAGAGGTGCTGTTGGGAAGAAAGGATGGAGTTAATCTGCTCCAGGGATGTGAGGTGAAGGACTGAGTTGCAGGGAAGGGGAGTATTTATAAACTGTATCAACATTTCCCTGAAAATGGGGGTGCAGCAGTGCTGGGGGTCCTTGACTTTGGCCTGGGTCTGTGAGGATGAGCCATAAACAATCCAGCTGAGCCCCTAAACCCTCCATGGATGTTTGAAACACGTCCACAGAAAGGCGGGGCAGTCATAAGTCCAGAGGAAAAGTTTTTGGTGATTGCTTATGATCAGTGGGAAATTTTCTTTGGAATTATCAATCAGAGAGTGTATTGAAGCAGAGCATTTCTTCTGGCTCTTTTTCTGGTTTGTCATTTCCTCTCTGGCTTAAATGAGTTTTGTGTGCTCTTGTTAAGGAAGCAGTGTGTTTCCAGCTGGAAATTTGGGGTGGGATTTGAATACTCCTGGTTGTTTTACATGGCTGCTTTGGTTTTAGGTAAGAGACAGACAAGGGAAATTACTTTTTATTATCTTGAAATTTTTCAAACTAAAGTGGGACATTGTCTTACCCCTCCCTAAAAGCAGTGCAGGCACATGGGAGTAGCTTAGTGCTGGCCCAATTTTCTGAGAAATAACAACGTTTGAGAGGTTTAAGTGTTAATACCAGCTCTCTTGTCTCTTGGTTCCAAAGATTCAGTCCTACAGTCCCACTGTGATGAGGAGAAAAAAAAAAGAGCTTCTGTTATTCACAGAAAACCTTCTGTTACTCCTTGTGCAGACTTTTAATTCTGTTGTCTGATTTATTGTCCAGTATCTTTCTAACAAAACCTGTTAGAAAATTAGATTAAGGATGAGGCGTTTGGTCTGTTCATTACAAAATCTTGCAAAGCCTGAAAGACTGGGGTGGGTGACTGCTTCAGCAAAGTTTATTTATTAACATTATGTCAGATTTCCTTCAGCCCTGGGAAGGAAGCCTCTGGGATCATGCTGGAGGTCAGAATTCTGTCTGGTTTTAAGACTGATCTGGGTCCGGTCAGTGTTTACCTGTAGGTGTGGGGTTTGGCATGAGACGCAGAGTTTAAACAGGATCAGGATGACAGAAGCTGCATTTTGCTGCATCATGACCTGCTGGGATGTGGCAGTGCAGGGAGCAGAATTAAGCCTGCACCTCCCGTGGGCATTGCTGGCCTTTGTCTCTGTTGTGCCATCTGAATGTAGGAATTTGCTGCTGTCACTGCCACTGCCACCCTACCTGGGGGCTGCACCCTCCTGGCAGCCCTTGCCAGCCCCACACACGAGGTCCAGTGGTGCCTCTGTGCTGTGCTGGGAGTGTTTGCTTGTCAGGGGCTTCGTTTATTAGTTCTTATCTTACAATTTTCTCAGTGTCCAAAAGATGTTTGCCGCGGCTCGGACATCTGGTGACTCCTCCTGTCTCTGGGCTGTCCTTATCTTTTATACTAATTGCTACGTATTCTTTATTTACTATTTATTACTAATGTCTATCACTATTACTAAAAAGGTCATCTTTACTCTGACCCAATCCTCACTGACTGCTTTGTGCCAACATCACTGCAGAAATGCAGTGAGGGAACAAGAAGGAAGAAGAAAGGGACAACGCCCCAAATTCTCCATCTTGCCCCATTCACTTCAATGCCAAGAATCCCAAACCCACTGTTTTTTCACCCTGTGATATTCTAAACTACTATTTTTACACTCTTGTGGCCTGCAATGCTTCCTGCAGTGCAAGAAGCCTCTCCCATGGACTGAAATCAAATCCAGTGTCTCTCTGAGCTCTGGGCTCTGGGCTGGGGTCCCAGACCCCCCTGCCCAGGTCCCTGACCCTCCAGGGCAGCCAAAGGAATGCCCTGGACTCCAACATTTGCTGGGAATGTGCCTCAGCCCTGGGAGGATCCTTTTGTTCCTCGGCAGCTGGACAGAGCCTTTGGGCTTGTCAGCTTCAGAGCTTGATTGCAAAAGTCACTGAAAGAATGACAAAGATATTTGTCGGAGTGGTGTTGTCAGATCCCACTTGACAGTCTGTGCTCTGCGTTGGAGGTGGTTGTGTATTTACATTGCAGGGAATGAATGTCCCCTTCCCAGTTCAGCCCAGAAGGTCCAAAGGCTCTTACAAGGAATATTTCTTCTTTACTTTCTTTCATTTGTGATAAATAATCCCCAAACTGCCATGAGCAATTCCTTAATTTCTCCTGGAGAAAACCACATGGCAGAGGCAGTTGGCAAAGGAGTCCAGGATTGTGTTTGGAGAAGAGAGTGCTGTGAGTGCTGGCAAGCTGCATCTGCCTGTGCTCTTATTCCGCGAAAAAGTGTACTATGCCAAGTCTTTTTCAGTTCTTTCATCTAAAAAAGCTCTTCTTGGCACACAGGGACCAGATGTTTATTCCTCAAGTGCTCAGACTGGACTGGGATCACTCCACGGCTGAGGAATAATTTCATTTTTCCAGAAGGAAGTAGGAAAATCATGGACTTCCACGTAAGACTGGTCGGACAGAAACTTGGAAGAAGTCTTGTAACTCGTTTATGATTTATTCTGGTCTGGCATTTGCTCCCTCAGTGCCCTAAATCTTCAGGCTCTCCGAGCGAGGGCCGAGCGGAGCCTGGCGCTCCGCAGGCTGCGCGGTGACGCCACGCGGGCACTTTCAACGACTCGCCGGTGGCATCTGCTGGAGAAAGGCGGTACTGCAGAGGGGGACAGCGCGCATGCGCATTGTCCACGAGAAAGCCCTTTACCACCTTTGTCATTATCACCTTTGTCATTAAGAGCGAAAAGGGAACCCCGTGAGCATGCGCGATGACGTGTCTGACGCGTCACGCGGTGTTTCAGGGCGGGACAGAGCCGGGCAGTCGCGCATGCGCCCTGGTGTTACACATGCGGCGCCGTTGCTCTGTGGGAGCGGCCGGCGGAGGCCGGCGCCTGGGTGCGCGGGGCTGTCGGCGGCGGCTCGGGAGCGCTACACGCGGATCCTGGCTGCGGCAGTGGCGGGCGAGGGTTGTGGTGACAGTGGAAGAGGGCGGGAGCTGCTGTGGCTGCAGCGAGGTTGAAGGTGAGCGGAGAACGGCAGGTCCCGGGAGAAGCCCCGAGGACGGCGGTGGCACCTGCGCGGGGGTGGCCCCGGAGCAGAGGCGGCCCGGGAGCGGGCGGCGGGGGCTGCGCGGGGCGAAGGCTGTCCCGGCGCGGGCACAGAGCCGGGGAGGAGCAGCGGTGCTGGCTGGGGCCACCCGGCAGAGCCTTGACTGGGAAACAAAACCTGCGGTTTCTCGCACCTCGGCCCCGTGGCGAGGGGCAGCGCAGCAGGAGGGAGCAGCACCTGAGCAGGTGGGGCAGTGCCGGGGCGCAGGGAAGATGCGGCTGGGGCTGGAGGCAGAGTTTGCGGGCATCTTACATTTAAATGAGCGTGGAAAGCAGAGAGAGAGGTGGTATAAAAGCACAGTGGGTGCTCGGGCAGGTGACACATGACTCAGGGGAGGGAGTCGCTTTCCTGACCTCCTGAAGTTCCACTTGCCTCTCAGGAGCAGTCGTGAGAATTTTCCCATTTGGAGGTGGGCTCCAGAAGAAAGGAACCTGAAGCTGCTTCTTCTGATAAATCTGTAAGTATGAGAGGCCATATGAAGCTCACTGCTGTAAGTAGCCAGTAACTCTCATGAATATTTTAACTGTTAAAAATGGTGACTTTTATTTCCTCTGTACACAAATGACTTGGCTGTCCCATGCAGGAGTCACTGAGGCTGCGAATTGCAATCCAGATCATCTTCTGGCTTCTGGTGCTTGGGGCTGCGGCATTTGGTGTGCAGAAAACATCCGAGGCTGTCCACATAGGGACTGGATGTGCATTTCCACAGTTCCTCAGAATGGGAAAGGGCCAAGAGAGTGGTGGGAAGGGCTTTCTCTCAGGCCTGGGCATCCTCAAGACACCTCAAGATTGGTTTTTAAATATTTGTTGTCTTTTGTTTCTCAGCTCAGGGCTAAGCTGGAGAGAGTAGCAAGGGGGACTCCCATGTTAAGATCCATGCTTGGATTCCATGTTCTCCTGGTGGTTCTGTCCAAAGGAAGGAGATCTTGGGGGTACCTGTTTGCTCACTTATTGAGCTTGGAAGAGATGGTTGAGCATGAAATTCCAGGGAAGCTGCACTTGTGTAGTGGTTGGAGTGAGAAGCATCTTGCCTGACTTCCCCCAGCTGGCACGTGCTGTGGTCATTTCTTCTCTGGGTCCTTGTTTTCCTCTTTGTCTCTGTATCCCTCTGTCCTTGCTGTGTGTTTGGCGCTCCTTTTCTCTGTCCTTCTCTGTGCCTCACTCGTGTTCCTGTTTTATTCTCTGTGGCTTTGGATGCCACTGTTTCCCACGGGGTCCTTGTGTCTTGTTTGCTGTTCTTTTTTAATCCCTCTCTGTTGTGGGATCTGCCCGTCCCAGGTTTTGGTTGTTTTTATTTTTTTCAATTTCATCTTGCACCCCTTCTTCATTTTCTCCCTCTGTCCTCTCTGCTGCCACTCGCTCTTTCTGCCCCTGTGACAGCGGGGCTGAGGAGGGACTGCAACCCTTCTGGGGGCTGTCGCCCTTTCTTGTTGCAGCAGAGTCCCTTTTTGGGAAATGTACACATGGGATGAGCTGGAATAAAGCACCGTGCTGCTGTCCAGGACAATTTGACTTGTTCTGTGCCTTCTTTGGGGGTGAGGAAAAAAGGCTGAGGGGGAGGGGGTGGAGACTTGGGGGCTCTGATGTCATTTGGGGCACCATTTGGGGCTCCCTGAGAACCACACTGTGGTGGAGGAGCAGGTGAGTGGGCAATGGGGAGGGGTCATGCTGGGTGCCCTCCCCCAGAGGGACCCAAAGCTGCCAAAAAATTCACAGGGAGTGGTGGGTTTAGAATACTAAAACCTGTCAAGTTGTTAGTTTTTATAGGTATTGCCAAAGAATATGAATTCTTCTCTAAAATCATTTGGAAAGAAACCCTCTCTCTACCCACTCTATTGTATACAGGAATGTAGGAAACTCTGACTAGAGATGGGTAGTAGTTTTGAAAATAATGCCATAACATTTTTATCTGGGAATGAAACAGTCAAGTGCCTGAAACCACAAGAACAGATGCTGGGGCTGAAGGGAATGGAAAGGGATCTCTGCTAACTTCTGCCTCCATTCTCTGCCTGCCCCTGAAGCACGTTGCAGCCCCGGAAAAGACATTTGTCATCTGGACTGCCAAAATGACAACCTGTAAAATCCTAGCTCTGCCTTGTGTTAATGGATTTTTACTTCATATTTATGTTATCACAAAAAGCAAGGAATGTGTAAATGTGATTGGTTCCCATTATTGCAATGTGAAGTTTTTTTACAGGCTGGTGTATTTATGTTCTCTTTTTCCTCTCGAAGCTTGACTTTTTTCCTCGTTTTTTGATGTCTCCTGCATTGGGTGTCCCAAGGGCTTTGTTGGTATTGCTCATTAACCGAGCCACAGCTTTAAATAATAACGTGGACACCTTCTAGAAACAGTGCCCAATCCATTTAGCACTCCCCTGTGACACCTTCGGGTCCGCATTTCTTCACTGCTGTGTCAATACAACGGCGAGGG